>NC_030421.2:3242500-3322500 GCF_001660625.3 Ictalurus punctatus | reverse complement strand
TAGTTCATGTTCTTAACGTGTTATTGTCTGTGTTTCTAGGCTGCTACGGTACGCTGGGCCTGGAGTCAGGGGTGATCAGTGATTCTCAGATCTCAGTCTTCTCCATGTGGGAGTGGGGTCGTCATGGCGATAAGCCTTCGGTCTGGGCGCCTTCAGGGGCGCGGCTTAAAAAGCCCGGGCTTCCCTGGGCAGCCGCCAACAGCGACACAAAACAGTGGATACAGGTGGACCTGAAGAAAGATAAACGGGTGACAGGTATGTGTGTGAGAGCGAGAGAGAGAGCGAGAGAGAGCGAGAGAGAGAGAGCGTGCGTGGGCGAGAGAAGACGTAAGAAAGACAGTTGCTGCATCCCGATTCACCTACTTATACTATGCACTAGTACGAGTGTATAGCAAAAGAGATATACGGCCGTATTTAAAATATACAGCTTGTATTTAAAGGAAAATATATAAAGACGAGGTATTTGATGTTTTATCTAATCAACTGCATCATTTTTTGAAGATGCACGCAAGACGTTCTTATTATGATCGCGGATAGCGGTTAGGACGGATAGTAGGCGAATCGGGACGCGGCGTGCGAGTCTTAACGGACGGATGCTAAGAACCTGTTTACTTCTTTATTCAGGAATCATCACCACTGGCTCCGCATTACCCGATTACCAGTTTTATGTGTCAGCCTATCGAGTGCACTACAGCAGTGACGGACAGGACTGGACAGCCTATCAGGAAGCAGGCTTAAATCAAGACAAGGTATATAAATCTGCCCACACACGTCCTTGTGTCGTCTTTTATTTATTTATTTTTTCATTCTACATGAAACGTGACTTTCCAGACTTTGTGTTTCGGCATTAAGTGCACTTGCCGGTCATTAATAATGCATAGCCATCAATTGGCAGAGAGCTTAACGAGGAGCCCATTGATTGGCTGCGTTTAAGTGGAGGGTTGTAAACCATTGTTCTGGCAGTGATGTAATACTGCGCCGAGGGGACCGATAGCATTGACTGAACCCAGGGAATGAATGGTAAACCCGTTCTGTTTAAATCAGCAGAACAGATGGCTCGACTGTACCGCTACGACACCGAGGCATCGATCGGCGCAGTGAAACGATGGCGCGTAGTCGAGTCGACTCGGGTTTGAAGGGCGAATATTTGCTGTTCGGTGGCCACTGATCGCGTGTGTTCATGACAGGTTTTCCAAGGGAATGCCAACTACCTTCAGGAAGTACGGAACAACTTCATCCCACCTATTGAAGCACGGTTTATCAGAGTAATCCCTGTGCAATGGCATCAGAGGATCGCATTAAAAATGGAGCTGCTTGGCTGTCAAGTACCCGCAGGTAAGATTAACTAAGGTTAGGGCTCGAGTGAGACCTCTTGGCTTTACACTGAATTGCTGTTCTGATTTTATTGGTCAGCGAGTCCACGAATGTACAATCCGGTCCTTCCTCCTCCTCCTCCTCCAAAAAGAAACACCGTTCCTCCACTACAGGAGCAGACGACACACACGCCCAACGTCCGAAACAGCACCGTGCCTCCACACTCTCATAACGGTGAGAACCGGCTCCTGTAGATCAGACTGCGTCGTGTGGATCAGAGACATTCTTTCCGTATGTTCAGCTTACACGCCGTTTCATGGTTTATTTTAGTCTACTGTGCGTCTGTTTCCAGAGGTGGCGTTAGTGGCGGTGTTGCTTCCTGTGCTGGTGGTGGTTCTCACAACTCCAGTGCTGTTGATCGTGTTTGCGTGGCTGTGGAAGAGCAGGTTAGTAAGCCATACTCGCGCTCATTTACTTCAGGGGATAAGGCTTTTAAAAATGCTAACGAGGCGGATATCGTAGCGGGCGGGTTGACGGAATGGTACTGTACCGGTATCGTGATGTGTTACACCACAGCTCTGATCGGGTGCCATTAGTTATGACCCTGACCAACGAATTACTCACAATAAACGGCTGACTTAAGAATCGTCAGAAATCGTATTTTTGTTGCAGCTGTTTAAATCCTCCGCCGTTTCTTTTCTGAGTAATTATACGGTTGAGTGCAAAAGTTTTGACACCCTTAGGACAATATTTGTTTGTTTATTTATTTATTTATGGGGGGGGGGGGGTTGACATTTTCTTAATTAAGACAAGTAATGATAACTTTCATATATTCTAGATTCATTACACAAGAAGTGAAATATTTCAAGCCTTTTTTTTTTTTTTTTTTACAATCTCGATGATTACTGCTCAAAAATCCAGTATCTCGGTATATTCGAATAAAGAGTTTATAATACAGGAATGTCGACCTGATATGATCTCTAATCAGCGAATTAACTCAAAACACCTGCAAAGGTTTCCTGAGGCTTTAATCTCTCAGTCTGGTTCAGTACATAAAGACAGTCATGGGGAAGATGGATGTTAATGTTGCATTTCATTTGGAAATCAAGGTCCCAGAGTCTGGAGCTATGTTATGCTATGTTATGCTATGCTATGTTATGCTATGTTATGTTATGCTATGTTATGTTATGCTATGCTATGCTATGTTATGCTATGTTATGTTATGCTATGTTATGTTATGCTATGCTGTGTTATACTATGCTATGCTCTGTTATGCTATGCTGTTATGCTATGCTATGTTATGCGATGCTATGCTATGCTATGCTATGTTATGCTATGTTATGCTATGTTATGCTATGCTGTTATGCTACGTTATGCTGTGCTACGTTATGCTATATGTTATGCTATGCTATGTTATGCGATGCTATGTTATGTTATGCTATGCTATGTTATGCTATGCTGTGCAATGCTATGTTATGCGATGTTATGCGATGTTATGCTATGTTATGCTATGTTGCTATGTTGTTGTTATGCTATGCTATGTTATGCTATGCTATGTTATGCTTTGCTATGTTATGCTATGCTATATGCTATGCTATGTTATATGCTATGTTATGCTACCCAGTCCTAGCTCAGATGTGATTTTGAGAGGGCAGACCAGGGTTCACCTGACTGGGTTGGGGATTGATTATGGAACCGTGAAAGGGGAGAACTGGGAGAGAACTTTGGGTTAGTTCTCATTTAGTGTTGCGCTGTTCAGTTGAGCCACACATTTGATTCGCTGTTTTTATTCTATCTAAGGAAAAGTCCCGACGTGACGTATGACCTTCCACACTGGGACCGCACAGGTAATGTACACGCTGACGATGTGGGCTGAGGTGTCATTGGGTATACGTGAAGATACGATAACGCTTGACAAAGCCGATTGTGTGTGTGTGTTCCAGTGTGGTGGAAGAGCATGAAGCAACTGTTGCCGTCTAAGCTGGATGCGGAGGAGTGTGTGCGCTACAGCGCTACTGCGCGAGCTGAGCACCAGAGACCACGGGTAGAACCTGCAGGTACACACACGGTGTTATTTCTTACGCATTCCAAATTATTGTGCAGTCCTTATTATTTACCCTGACCATAATACATGTCATCAACTTATCTCTCTAGAATATGCGCAACCTCTGGTAAGCGGTACCATGGCCTCTCTGGGTCAGAGGTCAACATTTAAGCCTGAAGAAGGAGCCGACCCTGAGTACGATGCCCCTTTGACCCCTGAGCAATATCACGCCTATGCCGAACCGCTCCCCGCCTCTGGAACAGAGTATGCCATTCCCATCACCATCGACAGGGCCAATCACATATCAGGAGGCACTCTGCCTTTCCGAGGGCGGGGATTAGTAGCCCAGACGGACAGCAGCCAATCAGGGAGCTCCATGTACGACACACCTAAAAGCACATCCGACCAAACCGCGCCTACAGACGGCCAACTATACCAGGTGCCTCAGAATTCCCACAGTACGCCGTGCCAGGAAATAGACTGACCAAACCGAGCTGTGCCGCTCGAGTCCGAATAAAACTTTGATTCCAAGACTGACTCTGACATCAGACTCGGACAAGCCTGCATGTTTGTGCTTATGTAGTTTCAGCATGCCACAGCAGTCCTATCACTGAAATAACACCAGGAACGTCTGAGAGAGATGAGTCAGGCAGGGAGACGGTTACACTACTGTTTTAGGTCGTGTCTATGTGTGTGTGTGTGTGTGTGTGTGTGTGTGTGAGTGAATGTTCTCCGATGTTAAACTGTGAGTACCCTGCACATTTCCTTTCGTGCCGAGAGGAATCAGTCCCAAAGTCTTACTCGTAGGGTCTACTTCACGACTTGGTGCATGCTCAAGGTGGGTTACACTGTTTATTTTAACCTGTATCGAAAGTCACATGATTATTTCTCTTGGGTCCTTCTGTGTCAAGTCCAAAAAAAATAAAAATAATAATAATAATAATAAAGACGCCCTTTTTCCCCGCATTTGAACCTGGATAGGTTCCTGCTCGGTGCATGTTCAGCGTTAATACCCTATACGAGTCGAGTAGGCTATTAGCTAGAAAAACGGTACATCGGCTTTCTGGAGCGTTCTCGTCACCGTCTACACGAAAGCACGGCTTTTATTCCGCTCTCACGCCTCAAAAATCTGTCACTGTGTTTATTTTTCCTCTTCGTATTACTTTCCTGCTGAGATATGACAGCTATGTGGAGTGCCAGAACCACTCGCCTGAAAGACCGTGCCTAAGATCTCCAGCGCGCCGATATGGATGCACTGTTGTCATGGATACACTGTTGCCTCGGTTCGCCTCGCCGAACGTGACGCTTCCGTGCCGAACGGCAAAAACAAAACGCCGCCGTGCTTGCCATTAAGTAAATACGCCCGGCTCGAGTCTCGGACGCCGATGCCCATACCGATGAACGACGATGCGCTCTGAAAGCAGTGTCGAGCTCTAACATTCTTACCGCGAGAACATCTCAATCGGCAGATCTTCTTCACTCGACCTGCACGGTTTTACGGTACTAACGTGTTCAGTTCCGAATATTAACCGAAGCGGAAATCTCCATCGCTGGGACTTTCCGAGTGTGCGTATGAGCTGTCTGTTTTAATATCCACAAGTTCTGATGGTTTTGTCTGTCATGTGCACTGTATTCATAATTGTGTGTGTGTGTGTGTGTGTGTCTGCTATTCACTGTAAGTGGTTATTGAATTATGGTTCGTACTGTAGAATGATTGTAAAGAATTACTGTATAGAAAAATTGCTAAGTAAAGTTTTAATAAAAATATGATTACAGATTGTAGAGTCCGAGGGTCCAAGGGCTGGGGAATATGATGATGTAATACAATTTTCGAGTAAAGAATCCATATATATATATATATATATATCACCTCTCTCTGGTGTCCGAGGGTGGATCTGAGACATCATTCAGAAATACAGTTAGACAAAAGGAAACCTCTCAAACCTTTGTGGAAGTAAAGTTTTAAAACACTGAGGTGGTGTGATAGCTGACCCCTACTGGAGAGAAGCAGGAATTAAAGCTGGGGCTTTGAAGATATGATACTGATAATGTGTTGTATAGCGTTCATAACACACTCGTCTGAGATATGGCTTTTATAACACCAGCCAGTTTCATCAGCTATCTGAGAGCATAGGGTTAAATAATAATAATTCCCCGATATGACATTTGATTTCCACCTTAAAGATCCCAGTGCGCACCTACATCTTCAGTTGTGCCCAAAACTTTGCATACCCCTTGCAGAATCGGCTAAATATTAATACTGTTAACAAAATAAGAGTACACGACTATTACAAAAGGTGCAAACATTCACTGATGCTCCAGAAGGCAACACGATACATTAAGAGCCGGGGGCGGGCGGGGGGGGGTGTAAACTTTTGAACAGGATCATGTTCATCGGTGTAAATTGTTAGTATTTTGTCTTTCGGGAGACGTGTGACTATCTTATGTAGTGTCTCAAGGGCGGTACTAGATGAAAAAATAAATAAGATCTTTTAACAATTTACATCAATCATCCTGTTCAAAAGTTTACACCCCCCTGGCTCTTAATGTATCGTGTTGCCTTCTCGAGCATCAGTGAACGTTCGCACCTTGTGTAACGGTCGTGTACGAGTCCCTCAGTCGTCCTCGGTGTGAAAAGATGGGTCTCGACGTCATATAGTCGCTGCTTGAAAGGGCTCAAATATGCAGAAGATGCTGGAAAAGTAAAGAATGTGCAGGACCTGGAGAATTTTTCTGAAGAACAGCGGGGAGTTTAACTGCTCGGCACAAACAAGGGACTCGTGAAGAACTCTCACAGAACATGAACACATCATGTCGTGGATCATCCAGGTAACGACACACGGTATTAATAATCAAGGGTGTGTAAACTTTTGAATGGGGTCATTTTTAGAAATTCAGCTATTATCTCGTCTTGTGGACGATATGTAAACATCTCTCATGTGAAATAGTTTATATGACAGGACTAAATAAACACCAACACGGGATTTTTAATCATCCGTCTTATTTTCTTAACAGTATTAAGATTGATCAGATTCTGTAAGGGGTGTGCAAACTTACGGGCACAATGGTATAATCTGGGTGTAAATGTGTTGTACATCCTATGATTGGTCATGTACACTTCTATTACGGTCTACAATCCGACAGCAAACTTTTAGAGTTCTGAATAAACTTTTACTTAATCAGCTCATATGAGTGGAGAGGATTCCCAGTGCAGGGTCGACACGTCTCGCGTATCCGTCCTTCACAATAACGATATTGTGGATTTAGATATTGTGGATTTCAAGTGGATTTCAAATGGATTTAGGCGTCGGAGGATGCACGATCGTCCACGATCCTCCGTCTGCTCCGTCACTCCTCCATGTTCTTGCCGTCTCGGCCCACCTTGACGTACACCGCGGTTAGAACGACCGCCGCGGCGAAGATTACGCTTCCGCTCACCAGGTACGCAATGGGCAGGAAGGGATTCTGACCACCGAACCACGTCACCGTGGTAAGCACGAGTTCCTTCCTGCCCTGGAAGTACTGAACAGGGAAATCTGGGAGAGTTAAGGACCAATGTATGGATACAGAAAAGATATATATAATATATTTTTTTTAAAATTACAGCATGTTTAATATGTCTTAAGAGACAACGATGGTGTAGGGAATGACTTCTACAGTCAGCAGAAGTCTATGAGTCTCTTCATATGTTTAAGATTATTATTTTTATTCACCGCCTGAAGCAAACACCCACGTGCCTATTAAAGAAAACAGAACAGTATCCTCTTGCCTGCCTAATATCCTTCAGTCTTCTCGGCTTTGTGAATAACAGGCTGCACGTGTGATATACACCGATCAGACATAACATTGAAACCACTGAAGACCTTATCTTCACAGGTGAAGTGAATAACGTTGATTATCTCGTTACAGTGGCACCTGATGGGGATGGGGATGGGGATGGGGAGGGGGAGGGGATGGGGATGGGGATGGGGAGGGGATGGGGATGGGGAGGGGATAGGGGATGGGGATTGGGGGTGGGATGGGGATGGGGGTGGGATGGGGGTGGGGGTGGGATGGGGATATGGGATGGGGATGGGATGGGGATGGGATGGGGATGGGGGTGGGATGGGGGTGGGGGTGGGATGGGGATATGGGATGGGGATGGGATGGGGATATGGGATGGGGGTGGGATGGGGATATGGGATGGGGGTGGGATGGGGATATGGGATGGGGGTGGGATGGGGATATGGGATGGGGATGGGATGGGGATATGGGATGGGGGGGGGGATGGGGATATGGGATGGGAATGATGATGGGATGGGGGGGGGGGATACTTAGTCAGCAAGTGAACAGTCAGTTCTTGAAGTTGACGTGTTGGAAGCAGGAAAAATGGGCGAGCGTAAGGATCTGAGCGAGTTTGATAAGGGGCGAATCGTGATGGCGAGACGACCGGGTCGGAGCATGTCCAGAACAGCAGGTCTTGTGGGGTGTTCTCGGTATGCAGGGGTTAGTACCTACCAAAAGTGCTCCAAGGAAGGACAAGCGGTGAACCGGCGACAGGGTCATGGGCGGATCCAACTCCAAATCTTCCCCAAGTCTCGCTGATGTGCGTGCGGAGTGAAGGCTAGCCTGTCTGGTCCGATCTCACAGAAGATCTCCAGTAGTACAAACTGCTGAAAAAGCTCAAACTGGCTCTGATAGAAAGGAGTAAGAACACAGAGCATCACAGCCGGGTGCGTTTGGAGCTGCGTAGCCGCAGACCGGTCAGGGCGCCCACGCCGGCCCCCTGTCCATCTCCGAAAGCACCTACAATGGGCACGTGAGCATCAGAACCGAACCACGGAGCAAAGGAAGAAGGAGGCCTGTGTCGCTTACCTGGGGAACCAGGAAGTGTGATGCTCTGGGAAATGTTCTGCTGGGAAACCTTGAGTCCCGGCGTTCGTGTGGATGTTACTTTGACATGTACCACCTACCTAAACATGGTTGCAGACGGAGTACACCTCTTCATGGTAACGGTATTCCCTAACGACGTGTGGTGGTGTCTTTCAGCAGGATAATGCGCACTCTAGACCGTCCAGGAACGGTTTGAGGAACCCGACAAAGACTTCAAGGTGTTGACTCGTCCTCCACATTCCCCAGATCTCAGTCCCATCGAGCGTCTGTGTGATGTTCTGGACAAATAAGTCCAATCCATAGAGGACCCACTTCACAGCGTACAGGACTTACAAGATCTACTGCTAACGTCTCGGTGCCAGATACCACAGCACACCTTCAGAGGTCTTGTGGAGTCCATGCCTCGACGGCTCAGGTGTTTTGGCGGCACAAGGGGACCTACACAACATTTGAACGTTATTGCTGATCGGTGTATAAGGACTAAAACACAACGGGGCATTCAAATCATATCGGAAAAATAATCCGTGATGGATTCGTGTGATGCGTTCCTGTTGCTAAAGTGACAAAGCTCATTCTTTTCCAATAACAGCACACCCCGGAGTGTTTTATTCCTCTTATACCACATCATAGTGACTCGAAACACGCACATTTCCTCAGCAGCTTCTCTTCTTCTCTCTTAACGTAAATAAGACCGACTGTTACAAAGTGCTGACAATGGAGACTCCTAAAGAAACATCTGCTCACATAAAACTCCAACATATCAACAATTACACGTTTTTATCTAGAGTGCCCAGAGCTGTGAGCTGAACTATCTGTCAGAGCCACATAATCAACAC
This sequence comes from Ictalurus punctatus, assembly GCF_001660625.3. NCBI lineage: Eukaryota > Metazoa > Chordata > Actinopteri > Siluriformes > Ictaluridae > Ictalurus > Ictalurus punctatus. The sequence goes on along the minus strand of NC_030421.2, from coordinate 3,313,434 downwards.
CGTCTGACCAAGAAGGTGACGGAGAAGAACAGCACTGTGGTGTTAGGATACTATAGGAGATGATGACGCTGTAGCTGCCAGCAGGCAGGCCGTGTGAGAAGGGAGCATGAGCGCGGTTGAGAATGCCGTAGAGCTTTTTGAAGTTGGGGAAGGCCGCTTCTCTCATCCACACGATCAGATCGTCGTTGACGAAGCCGTTGTTGTTGGGATCGGTAGGGTCAAGGTCGTACACCGGCTGCTGCCAGTACGACGGCCGAGCGGTACCTGAAATAGGTATGTCAACTTAGACAAATTGCAACGATCGATCGTCATTTAAATTAATGATCGATTAATCGTTAACCTTAATACCGCAAGATGCGTCTCCTGCGGTGGCATACAGCGTGCGCAAATCCCACTCACAACGCCAGATTTTTTTTTTACTCTAAATAGCCAATTGTGAGCAAATCGGTTGTTTTGTTATTATAAGTGTGTTATTTTCTTCCCAAATGTGCATAATATTGCGCATATAACGGAAAATTCGGAGGATACTTTTACTCATGAATGTCACATGATCCCTTAGATGACATGGTAATCCATTTCATTTACTTTTATGGCATTTAGAAGACACCCTCATCCAGAGCGACGTACATTTATCTCATTTATACATCTGAGCAGTTGAGGGTTAAGGGCCTTGGTCAAGGGCCCAAGAGTGGTAGCTTGGCAGTGCTGGGGCTTGAACTCACGACCTTCTGATCCGTAACCCAGAGCCTTTAACCACTGACCCACCACTGCTCCATTCTCGACGGAACGTTGTAGTCCGGCTGAACGCAACTGATCAACTCTCGAAAACCACGTCGTCATCGAAGGTGATGCGTCACCGTGTCATTTGCTATCATTTCACACCGTCATCCGGCTCAAACAAAGGTTATCGTCGGTTGTGGGGTCTCATATCCTGTCACGGAGGCTGCTGGATGCGCCATTTCGACCGGTGTATCACGGTGCTCGTTGTTGCATTGAATTTTAAAACACAATCGCAACGCGTGCAATTAACATTATCGCCATTTAACCTAAAACGATCCCAAACGTGACTCTCTAACGACGACCTTGCTGAAGGTCATCGATCGATGATCTGAAAAGCGAGTGTGTGCCCAGCTGTGTGTGAGAGTGCGTGTGCCGAGATACCTTCGAAGGCCTGCTGGAGTGTCGAGTTTGTTTGGGGATTGTGGAACTTGACGTTTTTGTCCGTGTACCAGGTGATGCCCTTTCTGAGGAGCGGAACGGCGATTTCGGCACCGACAGACTGATGATACAGCAGCGCGAACGAGTCTAAGATCCAGAAGGATGAAACAAACAAACGTAAACAAGTCCAAGAATTAGAAAGCTCTGCGTGATAGAGGAAAAGAACAAAAACTATTGCTTTCCCCCCACCTTTCTCACTATAATAATAATAATAATAATAACAACAACAACAACAGACCAGCAAATCCCATAAACCCAGGAGCAGGAGACGCACGTCAGGGAGATGATGAGTGGGAGTAAATACAGCACAGTTCTAACACGATATATAACGACTGACACGTGACGTACGCCAGTTTCTTACGTTTTATCCCACTTTAATCGCTGTAACCGCCAGAGAGATAAAACACTCAAACAGGGTTACTATTAAAAGTGAACTAAAAGATTTCTTCGTTCGATGTCGATTGTTCAACACTTCTCAATCCATTAAGCGTTTCATAACAAACCTTCCTCCATTCAGCTATTATCGGTTAGATTTAAAAGCATTTACACGGATAGCATTCGAACCAAAATGTTTAAACATAGTGTGTCCGTAAACTTTTGACTGGCAGTCCATAGAACGGTCCGTTCAGGATTTGGCCGTCGCAGAATTATTGAACGCGAAAATCAAGGAAACGCCGCGACATTCGCAGGAGCTTGCGAGTCGTCCGAACGGACGCGGATTCGGTCACGTGACGTCGTCACGGCGCGTATCCGGTCCACGGGCGTCGAACGGATACGGCGAGACGGTCTCGTTTACTCGCGAACGCCACTCACGATTTTATATCGACGCACTCATTGTGGGGTTTTGTTTTTTTAACTAACAGGTAACACAGATGGACGATCTACATAATCTAGGACTAATAAAGGATTGTGTGTTTGATTCCTTGCGCCTCATAACAGTGTATTGTCCCGATCATAGTGTGATGTATCATCGTTCCTACAAACGAATCTTACCGTTAAACATGCTGTTCGCCACCGCACCACAGGGGGCGATAGGCACGCCATTTGTATCATAAGCAAACGGCTCACAGTACGAACTGGGGGCCTGCAGAGGACAAGACACACGAATCAATCTAATTACCAGCATTGATGGACACGGCTGCAAACGAGAACAAAGGGACAGAGCAGAAGGAAGATCAGTGGTGTGACTGGTTGCGTATGGACTCGGACCTGAGGAGGTGTGTCGAAAAAGAGGACTAATAAGGAAAACTTTCCGGATCAAAGCGCAATTCTTGACAGGAAGAGAGAGAGAGAGAGAGAGAGAGAGAAAGAAAAAAGCCACAGGATAAGGAGAGACGGAGACAAACAGAGACAGCGGGATGTCGAGCACCTTCAGGCTATTCTTCCTCCCGACCAGCTGGGCATCATCGCGGGAGTCCATGTACCTACGCAGGTTCTGGTGGAAATTAATCAGGCCATAGTAGAAGAAGACATCCCCCTGAGAGACACACAGCACAACCACATCAGCTTTGTTTTTCTCTCTCTGTCCGACAGGTGTTCGTACGAACAACAAGATACAACGGTGTATATCAGCCAAAAACCTGGCACACTGTCGTCCTCCAGCCAGCGAACTTCCTCATGATAATTGATGAATCCTCATTGGGATTCCATAACCGTGGCAGCGGAATTGATGAAGCCTGGCATCGACTAGTCTGAAAGGCAAGGCGCCGGCTGCTAGAGCACGAGAAAGCAAATAAATATTAACGTGCTAAATTAAACCACGTTGTCCACGTGTAACCCCGTGTGGCGTTTTCGGGTGTACGTTCAGGGTGTAATTATAACGCGCCGTGAGACAGGTTTGAAGATGTTCGCCGGATGGCGTCCGGACGGCGAACTGTGTACGCTTTTGGATGGACTTTTGTTCTTATCTACTACGTCGTTACAGCTAGTGACTCGAAAAAGTTGCTTTGTTCACAGAACTGTCGTACTCTATATCGCCCTGGAAGAGGTCAGAAGGTCAAGATCAGTTCAGTGAACTATAGTGTAGCGCGTTTAACAACAGACGTTGTCTCAAAGCAGCTTTACTTAAACATATAAACACAGGATAGAGATTTTAAGTGTGTGAGTTTATCCCTATTGGGCGAGACGGTGGTGACGGTGGTGAGGAAAAACTCCCTGAGATGATACGAGGAAGAAACCTTGAGAGGAACCGGACTCAGAAGGGAACCCGTCCTCGTCTGGGTGACGACGGATAGTGTGAGAGTAAAAGAAAGTTCATTATGGTGTTTATATGAAGTCTGTGTGTTGAACTAGTCCACTGTTCACTAAGGGAGACCCGAGTGCATGTGGTAATCGCAGTCCCGAGGCCACCGCAGCAACCGTAGTCCCAGCGACCACGGCGAGAACGTCCATGTGGAACTGAGGTCCGAAATCAAAACCCAGTTTATCATAAAATCCTTCAAGAATACAATCTTCTCAGTGTCTTGCTAGCTATAACACACACACACACACTTACCAGGACGGTCTTTGGGACACTGAAGTTGACAACACAGTTACACTCGGTAGTGGCGTTGGTGGGATATTTGCGCATCTCTAAGCAGTCGCCACACGAACCAGCGTCTGTGTAGTCAACCTTGTACACGGGGGGAAAAAAATGATAGAAAATTCAGCATTCGGTTTATTTTTATATTAGCGACGGTGTCGATATACCAGATTTAACTCTTCAGCTCCAGTGACCTGGCTGCAGGTCCAGACTTACCTCCGTCACTCTCACAACTACAAGCTTTCCTTACTGGCCTCACTGCAGTCACTACTACCGAAACGCATTCGAGCACTGACTGGTTTAAAAAAAAATCGTGCCATCTGATATTAATAAAGAATATTAATATATATACCCTCACTGAGCACTTTATTAGGAACAGTATATTAATACTGGGTAGTCCCGGTCCCTTTGCTCTATAAACAGACTCGATTCTTCATGGCATGGATTCCACAAGATGTCGGAAACCTTCCTTTGAGGTTCTGGTCCATGTCGACATGATTGCATCACGCAATTCCTGCAGGTTTTTTTCATGCTGTGAATCTCCCGTTCTACAACATCCCAAAGGTGATCCACTGGATTCAGATCTGGTGACTGGGAGGATCACTGAAGAACACTGAACTCATTGTCATGTTCGTGAAACCAGTTTGAGACGTTTTGCTTTGGGACGTGGTGCAGTATCGTGCTGGAATGATCACAGTCATTAGAAGATGGTAAATTGTGGTGATGAAGGGATGCACATGTTCAGGAATACTCAGATAGGGCGTGGCGTTCAAGCCATGATTGATTGGTATTAAAGTGTTCGAAGAAAGCATTCCCCACACCATTACGCCACCTCCACCAGCCTGGACTGTTAACACAAGGCAGGTTGGGTCCATGGATTCATGCTGTTGCTGCCAAATTCTGACCCTAACATCTGTGTGTCTCAGCAGAAATCGAGATCCATCAGACCAGGCTGCGTTTCTCCAGTCTTCACCTGTATTTGCATCGCACCGCTGCCACACGATTGGCTGATTAGAGAATTGCATGAATGAGCATGTGTACAGATGTTCCTAATAAAGTACTCAGTGAACGTATATTTAAAAACACAATTTAATTCAAACTAAAAGTTCCATGTAGTCCTAGTTTCTTTGTTGGACTTTTTACGCTTTATAACGTTGAATACCTTTTCACAGTAAGGTGTAGATCATGATTATCTCACTACTATCATCACTCACCGAGCGTACGCGAGCCGGTCAAAAGTTTGTGGACACCCGACCGATAAAATACTCAATTATTTAGATTTTTTTTTTTTAATCATGACATAATTCCCATAGTTCCATTTGTGTTCTTCCAGAGTTTTGATGACTTTATTAATATTATTCTGAAATGTGTAGAAATAAAAATAATAAAGGACGAGTGTGTGTAAACGTTTGACGGGTCGCGTCTATGAAATAAAAGGACTGATAGCGGTCAGTTCGGTTTCTGAGGTCAAAGAGGAGCTGAAGTAAGCAGGTGGTTCATTCTGACTGGTACTTTACTAAGTCTGATGTCATTTGTACTACGTTTAGTCCTGAACACCTCAAATCAGCAAAAGGAAAACGTTCCGCCGAGAAGATAAGACACCAGGAACGATCACCGATCGACTCCAATCATGGTTCGGGAACATTATCACTTCCTGGTTGTAGTTACGCGTTAACGTTAAAATGAACGATAGGAACATTTCCCACGTACACACTTCCACACAGAATAGCTCACCTTCAGCTGATACGTGTTCTGGACTGTTATGAGGAGCCAGACGCCAAGCAGCACACACACCAGAGAGAGGGAGTAGAAGATCGGCAGCACGGTGTGTGGCGCGAGGGAGGGAGACCACGCCGGCAGCCTTTGTTGTTTAAAGGCCGAGTTATCGGGCCTCCGGGCGAACGACCCGACTCCCACCTGCACCTTACCCATCAACACACACACACACACACACACAGTCTCGAAAACACTGGATCAAAAAAGAGCACAACAGGTATTTCTGTCTCTTCCTGTGTTCCTGTTTAATTCCCAGAGTCCCATGCGTGTACGTGAACCTTGGAACCTTTGTTACTTATTAACCCCCAACCGCCCCACACTCACTCTCTCTCTCTCTCACACACACACACACACACACACGCACGCACGCACACACGCCCTCATCTCCTCATTCACTCTACATCAAATCCCGTGTTTCACGAACACTATTTTTTACATCGTTTTCCCCATTACGAGCGAACCACTCCTCATTCCTAAACCCTGCCTTCAGAGAACATCTATATATGACATCGTCTTTGCGTGTGTGTGTGTGTGTGCGCTCGGTATACACACGGATGCATCTAAGAGGATGTTATGTTAATTCGTATTCCCTGCTGCGAGTATAAACACACGATTGTATGCTTGTGCAAGAGAAACAACCTTACACTTCTTTTGTCCAATCAGATGAGTTTATTTTTAGAGCACTCTAGTGGAGTGTGTGCTTCTACACTAGACACACAGCTGGCTTCAACACAGCACTGAAATACAGAACAAAGCTTTACATAAATAAAAAAAAAACAACAAAAACAAAACAGATCAGCGGTGTGTGTGTGTGTGTGTGTGTGTGTGTGTGTGTGTGTGTGTGTGTGGACGTGGTCGGGAAGACACACGCTCAGAACAGTGCGATTTTAACTGCTCCTTCTTGACACTTCTTGATGATGCTGGTTTCCATAAGTTTGAGAAGTTCTCCTTTTACCTGTAACACACACACACACACACACACACACACACACACACACACACACACACACACACACACACACGCAGAGAAGAGCTTGTGAACTGAACGACCGTGTCCAGTAGATACTATTTCAGGGTTTAACATGGCAGCTCCTGTCAGTCTCATCATTAAACGAGTTCATGAGCTGTTTTGCTTTTGCACTGCGTCTTCTCCCGTGGCGTTATACAGAAGATAAACGCGTTACCGGAGCGTCTCTCTACTTCTTCAGACAAACACGAAACACGCTCCGACACATGATCAAAGATCCCGTGTATAAAAGAGTCGTTCGATAGTCTCGAGGCTGGTGCAATAAGCTGCAATGAAAAAGACCCGGCGCTGCACGTCCTGTACGCTTCGACGTGAAAGAAACACGCCGGCGTTTATCTCGGCCCTCTCTCCGTTCGCCGCGTCGGTGCCGTGCGTGATTACTACAAACGATGCCGTTTCCTCGCGCCGAGAAAAATGTCGGGAAACTCCCTTCTAGAAACGTCTACGGCGAAGCGCTTATCGATTGTTCCGTCACGTTTTGCATTCGGCTCAGGACGCAAATGACGCTTTCCGTCTGTATGACCGATCCCTTTGAAAGAAAACTTCGGAGAAAACGTACGTAACCGGAATGACGTTTCACTCACTGACGACGTCGACACGGACAGTGACGATCTAATCATCCGCCTTGTTCTGAATAAGACGTGTAATATTCTGATTAAGGCGTTTACATGAGTCGCTTTTAGAGTATTCCTTTCATGTTCAGGTTTTACGCGTTATAGAACGTAGAGCGATTAACGGCGCGCGTCGTTACGTCCCCGCGTCACGCCGTCCCTCCGGGATTTCACGTATCGACGTAGAGTCGGTCTTCGTTATGGGACCGTATACGGGTCTGGGTGTTTCGGTTTTTATTTTACGGAAGCGTATTTCGAGTGCGGTTAATTATTAGTCGTGCTGTACGTGCGAATAGACGACCGCTTGAAGCCGTGGGCTGCGTCCCAAACCGCGTACTTGCCTAAATACGTGTATTTCACCTACTATATACGCAGCCGTGCTCTCGTTTGCCGTCAGATGGTCGAGCGCTGCCGTGCGTGTACGTGTCCTGTCGCACGATGCGGTGAAAACTCCCACGCGACGTTAACAGTGTGATTAAGGTGTGTACGTGTCTGGAACGCGACTAAAACAGGAATCTTAACTGGACTTGTGTTTACTTCGAGTATGACTTTAATCGGATTACGGTCATCAGTAATCTCTGTTTACATGCTAGTCTCTTGATCGGAGTGTCGTCTTCATCGGGTTCATATCGGAATACCTCATCTGCCTTTTTTGTTTTTATTAGGCTGGGGAAAGAAAGACTTTTTGCATTGGACTTCAATGTTAAAATATGGAGTAAAGGTCGGCAGGCCTGCAATTCAACACCTATGAGAGATGACATAATGACAACGAGTCTTTATCGATCACATATACATGTGCACAGTGACATTCTTTTCTTCGCATGCCCCAGCATGTTAGGACGTTGGGATCAGAGCGCTGGGGTAGTTATGATACGGCGCCCCCTGGAGCAGACAGGGTTAAAGGCCTTGCTCAAGGGCCCAACAGTGGTAGCCTGGCAGTGCCGGGGCTTGAACCCCCGACCTTCGGATCAGTAACCAAGAGCCTTAACCGCCACGCCTCCACTGCCATGCGACATGTTAAATAATCGCGCTCTTGTGAAAACATTACATCTTCAGGAAGAATGGTATTCATCACTCAGGTACAGGTCCAGATATGTGTAGAACCTGTGCCAAGATGCACTGAAGGTCTTCTGGCAGCTCATGGTGGCCCAACACCTTACTAAAGGTGCTTTCATCTTTGAAATTCAATCACACTCAGATCAGGTTTCACATGAAATCTAGCTGAACTGACGTGACTGCACGAAGTCAACCAAGCATGCAGGGTATTTCTGGGTTGCAGCAGTTTTTTTTTTTTAAAAGATGAACGCTGATCAACAGAGCGAAAGGACGGAGCTGCAGGAATGCCTTCCCGGATAGACCGACGGGGGGGAAAAAAAAGAGAGAAAATGCTAGATGTGATGCAGAAAACTAGTTATTTTTATGATTACCTAATCATTTATCTAGCGCTGGCTCCGTGTTCTCCGCGATCCTTCCGATTTCTACACGCAGCTGGAGTGTGGAGCTCTGTCTACGCTCTTCTCTCGACGTACTACTCTCCAATGAAAGAACGACTCGTACGGGTAGGTTTACAGACTAATCGCACCCGTACGTAGTCGCCGCGGAGTCCGGAAGCACCAACTTGTACGGAACGTGTCTGTGAGTTCTGGCGCTACGGGGCGGGGGGGCGGGGACGACTCCATATTAATTCCCATAGACGTGTTCAATAAATGCTGATTTATATACCTATGCTTATTATTATTATTTTTTTTTTTTATAAGGTTTTGTGTGTGTGTGTGTGTGTCTGAGTGAGTCGTACCTCTGGTATGTCCACCATCCGCCTCTGTTTTTGGTCTCTGTGGTTCCAGTCGAGCACAAGATATCTCAATCCCTGCAGGCTCAATCCCTCTAGAGGTCAAAACAGCTACTTCAATATCATCACAGAAATCACTCAATTAAATGTAAAAGCTCTCTCGCGAAATGCCAAGGACGTTTAAAGCAGGCGTGTGCGCTGACCTTTCTCGATCAGCGTGCTCAGTCTGCCAGGAGTACCCACACCGATGTGAGCCACGCTTTTACTCAGCAGCTTCATCTGATCCTCGGCTTTGATGTGTTTGGCGAAGAGCTTTAGCACTTTAGCTTCGCCCTTAAATGTAGTCAGCTGCCTTTAAAAAAAAAAAAAAAAAAAAAAGACAAAGGGAGGGGGCGCATTAACGCAAAACCCGAAAACGAAGCCGTCTTAAAACAACTTGAGAGGAATGAAAAGCTACGACTGACTTGATGAGTTCGATGGTTCGGAGGGCGGAGCTACAGACGATGAGCAGCACGACCGAGCGCGTCTGCGTGTGCTGCTTCTGTACTTTAGCCCACTTGGGACAAACTAAACGAGAAGAGATGAAAAGCACCGTTTAACCACTGAAGAATGAACTGATCCGGATTCTTCCCGGGGACGCCCTGGCGTATTACGCACCTTCTTTGAGGAAGGACGACAAGCTGTGCGTGAGGTCGTTACTCATCAGAAAACACGACTCTGAAACGAGAAGAGGAACACGCACGTGAACGCTTCGGGCGGTAAACCGGGCGGCCGTACCGAGGCGGACGGGGCGCGGATGACTGACCCGGCAGATCGAGCTCCTCCTGTTCGATGACGGATCGTATGCCGCTGAAATGGCTCCTCACGAGGCTCCTCAGGTCAGCCGGAGAGCCGGGTGCGGGCGCCGACGTCGCCAAGACATCCGTGATGGTCTTCTTCTGAAGACAGAAACGGATCGATGGTTACAAGGCATGACTAAACGCCTTCAAAGCTAGGCTTTATTATCGGTATTTAATACCGATCGTTATCACGGACCGGTAAAGTAAAAGCACCGCAGAGTGAACAGCTAACAGCGTCAGGTGATGCTGTATTTATAGCCACCGATTACCGGTAAAATACATCACTTGTGTTTTATAGTGCATGTCCATGCGGGTGGTAGGGAGGTGCAGTAAACGGACATAAATAAACCACTACGAAACCGCCACCCAGTCCAGAAAATTCCGAAAGCAATTCGGATTCGAGTTAAATTATTAATTATTGCGAAACTCCTGCACGTACAAATCACCGGGCTGTGGAGCGCCAGCGCCAGCGCCAGCGCAAAATTGGTTTTCTGGTTTGTTTCGCTGAAGTATCGTATATTACAATGAGGACACGAATCCGTCATTCATACATATTTTAAACGCACGTATAATTTAATAGGCATAGAAACTGAAGGGGGGAAAGAAAAAAAAAAAAAAACGAAACGACGAAGATCAGGCGACGTTTATCCCGATCGTCAGTCAGTCTGTTCCCACTGTAGCCTCAGAGTCCCGTTCTTGGTGGACAGGACAGGGACGCGAACCTGACGTGTTCTTCGGCTTCCGTTTGGCAAGGTGTACATTCTGAGACGCTTTTTCTGCTTCCTGTCAGCTCGAACCAGATCTCTCTCATCGACGAGGCGTTTCCGCCTGCAGGACTGTCTCTCGCTGGACGGGTCTGGTTTTCCGGACCTCTGTTTAAACTACGGGGACGTGCGTGAAAATCCCACCTGGCGCCAACGTCTCTGCCGCAATCACTAAGATCGCCCCCCCCCCCCCCCCCCCCCCCCCCATTCTGATGTGGGCATCACCTGGGGCTTTTGGACTTGAATTTGAACTTAAGCATTGTGCTACTGCCACGTGATTGGCTGATAGCACGACTGCGCTCTTCGGGCACTATTTCCACAAACCAGAAGTCAGAAAAGTGAAGTTCTGATGGAGATGTCTTCACCTCCGAGTCCTCCTCGGGATTCTCAAGCGCTTTTTCATCTTTTTCGCTCTAATAGCTAACAATAGCAGTCTTCACATGTGAATGTGTTCGATCTGCACTCCTACACTCATGTCACCTACGGAATGTGCGCTCACACACACACGCGCGCGCGCGCGCAAGTCTCTGCTCCTCTCAGCAGGTAAAAGCAATTTCACCGGCGCTATTATTACGGCGCTCTTTTATAACAGCCTTTTCGTGACACGTTCGTCGCCGAAACTGGCGACCTGTCACCGGTGAACGAGCTGGCTCTCCTGGGTGAACGTTAAGCACGGCCTCACACTTTGTTCTCTCGGTTGCTTTGTAGATACGGGCGACGACGACGGTCCTTCATCTGTCTTCGATAACCATTTGAATGCTTCCATGGAAACCGCTCATCAGCATCCGAGCTGTTCGTCTGCGTGACGGGCGAGAGGCGTGACTCTCGGTTCCGAGCAGGAGGCGATCGGTTTTCGGGAGGAACGGGAAGACGTCTTCACGGGAACGCTCGCTCTTTTTATATGTGCGCGTCTGCGAACCACCGGCGTCGGGGTAATCGGACGGTGATTTCGGTCGCGGTTCGGAAAAGAACGTCGGTCAGAACGTCGCGAGCTTCGTCTGGGAAGAACGACTCCCGGAGTCGACTCTCGGTGAGCTGAGTCAAACGATCTGACTCGCTGAAAACAGCTGTAAACGGGTCACGATTACTCTCATTCGAAAAACAGCTCACGTGGCGCAGTTATAGCCGTTCGAAAGTTACATCCTAATACAGCGTCGTCACGTGAAGACGTACGAGTGACGAGAGAAAACATCTGGATTTACCTTTCGTCTTTTCTTGGGCTTTCCGGCCTCTTTCTTCTCCTCTGGATGGGCTTTCTGTTTTGGAACGATGCGTTCTTTCTGCAAATAAATATGACACCAGGATGGTGGGCTTCCAAATGACATTTAGGATCGTAAACCTTGAAAGCTGATAAGAGCCTACAGTATATTATTTACAGATGTGTACTACATCTCTGATATTACACAGTATGTGAAGGTGAAAGTGACCGAAACCTAAATACAGGACATATAGTGCTCTTTATACTGCCGAGTGTATTATTATTATTATAATTAGTGTACTAACACGGGGGGGAATATTTGGGATTCTCCCAGTGCTCTATCTACAGCCGTCTAGAGCTACACTGGCTCCGCCCCCATTTGTCAAGCCTTGTTAGCGATGTAACTACGACAACTCTGCGGAATGAATAATATTATTTTTTGATTGTTGTGAACCGAAGAGGGCTTTTCACCTGTACGGTCTTCTTTCTCTTCACTTCGTCGGGCTCCTGTGTTTTAAGTTTTCTTTTCTTTGCTGCTTTCTCCTCGGGTTCTTCTGGCTCGGCCGGGGTGTCGCGTGCGTCCTCCTCACCTGATTCACCTGGCGAAGACGATAAACCCGTTACAAAAACTACAGCTCCTCCTCATCATGCAACTTTGTATTTCGTACTTATACACACACCGAGCTATAAAATCGATCGTCGTCGTTATTCCTCCCTGTAAGGACGGGTAAAACAGCGTGTGTGGTGCGAGCGTGATCATACATCTATAGGACTGGAGTGTGCGTCGTAAAAAGGAGGACATAAACCGGTGTGTTAGTCACGATAGAACATCGAAAACATATCAAATGTTGAACCTGAGGAGATGTACCGTTTTAAGAAGAACAATAAGGTGATTTGGAATCCGATGGCCGCGACACGTCTCAGAAAAGTTGGGACGGGGGCGGTGATGATTATATCGGGAATGACGTGTGGGTTCATGAGATTTGCAAATCATCGCGTTCTGCTTTTATTTGCATTTTACACTGCGTCCCGACTTTTTTTGGAATGGGGGCTGTACAAATCCACATCGAATCGAGCTTTTCACACGGTCTTTCCAGTCCCCTGATCTAAACCAAACTGGAAATCCGTCCAGGAGAAGAGCTCAGCTTCCTTGTTCTGTATTCTCTAATCTGATCAAGCATCGGAGAACAAATCAGTAATCTTGGCAAAAGGAGGTGCACTATTTTATTCACACCCATGTGCTGAACCTCAACTCTTCTGGGAAGGCTTTCCTTCCCATAGATTTTGGGGACTGTGATGGTCCATATATGGGTGTGAAGGTCCACATACGGCTGTGGTGGTCCACAAATGGGTGTGAAGGTCCACAAATGCTTGTTTATATAGGGGTGCCAATAATTGTGACACACAAATTATATATATACACATACATATATATACTTTTCCTATAATATACTGCCTTCAGTTTTGATCTATTAACTAATTATCACCTTTCGAAAGGTGCCAATAATCATGGAGCTACCTCAGGATGCTACGGAAGCAAACTCCAATTCCCATGATGCTGTTCGACTAAACGGCACACGTGCAGCTTTCAAAGCAGCATCGTGGTGATGTTTTGGTGAATTTCGTCACCTATTCTTGTATAAAACTCTAGATAAACGCATATACATTTCAAAAAGTGGCCATGGTGTGATAAGCGTGAACACAGAGAGAGAACAAACAACAACAGCTCCATATTTATTTACATTTCAACTCTGAAAACCGCTTAGCTTTCCCAACTGACATTACGTACAGCTCTGCAAACCGAGAAAACAGCCAGCTTTCTGCTCGGTACAGATAATAAAACCTGTAAACACGACTTCAGTTCATAGGTTTCAGTCGGAATTGATGTATTTATATTAAAACATACCTAAATCCTCGCCTTGAGCCCACCACTCGTCTCCTAAGTCGTCTCCCATGGCTTCTGTAAACACACCTTGGAATTTCACAACCGCATTTTCGACATCAATAAAGAGCTGGACTGTGACGAACTATTTCACATTTATGCACAGAAATTAAACAGAGCTAAATATATACTGCGTCTGAGAGAAAACATATTATTAAAAAACTATTGAAAAAAGTATCAAGACATGCTTTTAAGAATACTTTGATTTGACTTTAGTTGTGGTGAATCTACCGATATGAAACTACTGATGCTAGTGGCTGAACTCCAAACACCTCCGTTCATCGTGTAGAAGTGCACTATATACGGCACGATGTAATGATTTCTGCACTGTATGTAGTGCACTATCATTTGAAAAGGGGTTTATTTGGGATTCAGACATGAAGACGGAGGTTTTTTAAAAAATCAAGCTGTTTCTCCATAGATTTGCGCCACCGGGGGGCGCTAACTTCTTTAACTCTTGTTTGGAGTGTGGTGAAAAGGAGATCTGTGACTGGGACACTGAGCAAAAAACATGTTGGGAGGCTTTTCAAAAGACTGACATTTACATGCAGCTCAAACTCTGAATACCTTCACATCAAATACTTCATAAAAACAAACCGACTAAACGCTGGTTCTTCCTCTTCTACTTATTATTATTATTTCTTCTTCTTCTTCTTCTCTTCTTCTTCTTCTCATTATTATTATTTCTTCTTCCCCCTCTTCTTCTTCTTCTACTTATTATTATTATTATTATTATTATTATTATTATTTCTTCTTCTTCTTCTTCTTCTTCTCATTATTATTATTTCTTCTTCTTCCTCTTCTTCTTCTTCTTCTTCTTATTATTATTATTTCTTCTTCCTTTTATTATTATTATATCTTCTTCTTATTATTCTTCTTATTATTATTCCTCCTCTTTTTATTGCTATTTCTTCTTCTTTTTATTATTATTATCATTATTATTATTATTTCTTCTTCTTCCTCTTCTTCTTCTTCTTCTTCTACTTCTTATTATATCATCTTCTTGGTCTTATTATTATTATTCCTCCTCACATTATTATTATTATTTCTTCTTCTTCTTCTTCTTCTTCTTCTTCTTCTTCTTCTTCTTCTCATATCATCTTCTTTCTCCTCGCAATATTATTATTTCTTCTTCTTCTTCTTCTTCTTCTTATTATTATTATTATTATTATTATTATTATTATTATTTCTTCTTCTTCCTCTTATTATTATTATATCATCTTCTTGTTCCTCTTATTATTATTCCTCCTCACATTATTATTATTTCTTCTTCTTCTTCTTATTATTATTATTATTATTATTTCTTCTTCTTCTTCTTCTTCTTCTTCTTATTATTATTATTATTTCTTCTTCTTCTTCTTCTTCCTCTTATTATTATTATTATTATTATTATTATTTCTTCTTCTTCCTCTTCCTTCTTCTTCTTCTTCTTTCTTTTTTCCTCCTACTCTTCTTCTTCTTCTTCTGGAATCTCACTCAGGGTGTATTCTCACCTTGTGCCCGCCTTGTTCGACCCTGACGACAAAAAATGATTATTCATCCATCCATCCATTTTCCGTACCCCGTATCCTACACAGGGTTGCGGGGAGCCTGCAGCCTATCCCAGGGGGCTCGGGGCACAAGGCGGGGGACACCCTGGACAGGGTGCCAATCCATCGCAGGGCACAATCGCTCACACACACACACACACACACACACACACATACACTATGGACAATTTGGAGATGCCAATCAGACTCAGCGCATGTCTCTGGACTGGTGGAGGAAACCACCGAAGCACAGGGAGAACATGCAAACTCCACACACACAGTGCAGAGGCAGGAATTGAACCTACAACCCTGGAGGCATGAGGCAAATGTGCTAATTACTAATCCACTGTGCCTCCCAAAATTATTATTATTATTATTATTATTATTATTATTATTATTATTATTATTATTATTATGGGCAGAAGAGCTGCTGGGTGGAGGTGGCAGGACACTCTATAGAAACAGTAAGATGCCTTCCCTCTGATTCGCCTAGTAATAGAGGAACCTTCTGGTAGAACAAAAAGCAGAATAAAAATCTAAATCAGATATATATCAGGGCTGTCAGTATCTAGAGCATTAGATGTTTTTCCTCATGTGTGAAA
Organism: Ictalurus punctatus; assembly: GCF_001660625.3. Lineage (NCBI taxonomy): Eukaryota > Metazoa > Chordata > Actinopteri > Siluriformes > Ictaluridae > Ictalurus > Ictalurus punctatus. The sequence goes on along the minus strand of NC_030421.2, from coordinate 3,297,618 downwards.
TGTTTTGCTGTAGCATTACATATATATATATATATATATATATAGATAGATAGATAGATAGATAGATAGATAGATATGTGTGTGTGTGTGTGTGTGTGTGTGTGTGTGTGTGTGTGTGTGTGTGTGTGTGTGTGCGTGTGTGTATTTCAAATGCGGCATTCAGGCTGTTTCTGACAGAGTTGTTTTTCTGTCATGCAGGAATTGATCAAACTGATCTCGCCAGACTGAAGATATCTTCATAAATATCTGGTTAGGAATCCGGGGCATTGAGCTCTGATCTAAAGGACCGTATCCGTGTGCGCTGGAGAGCCGGTTTCATGTCTATCGTCTCTGGAACCGAGGGATGTTTAATTCCCTTCTCCCATTTGTATCGCCCTCTTTCACTCTCCTTACCCAATTACTTATTCATCACTAGCGCATGAATTAAAAATCTTCCGAACTTCCCTTCAACCAACAGCATCACGGCGTGTTCAGAGCTCGTGTTTTCCCCCTGATTTCCATCACACGCCGCTCACGTCTGTGCGTTTTTATAAGGAAAGTGTCGTTTTATTCCCCCCCCTTGCAAAGACATAGCCATGGTAGGATCAGACGTGTCTCCGTTTCCTGTTAACGCAGTGAATCAGAGGTGTGTGACCCCGCTCAGGGGGTCCTGTAGAATTTCTCACCAGGATTCAGATGCTCCCGAAGAGCAGTGATGAGTGAAGCAGCTGGGTTAAATTAAAGACGGCGCTCAGGTCTGGTGAGATATGTCTTTATTGACAATGAGTGACAGCAAAAGGGTCATTACAATCGATATCTTCAAACCCGAGACCCCGATAGTATCGACAGACTTTTTCTTTGACAACGCCAGCATCTGATACGTGTTCATTTTGCTCCTTAAATTGCCTAAGCTCATTTTATTTTATTCTCGTCTTTGCCCTCTAACGCAGGAAATTGAGGTCTTTGAAGCCTCCTGCTTTCAAACGTAGCGTTTTAACACGTGGCCCATGTCCCATCCAACCTTCCCATTCAGCCATAATTACGCTCATCCTCTTCCATTTCCTTTATTCCGGTTTTATTCCGTTTCATTTCCTTCTCTTCTCGGAATTGTTCGTAATAACCTGCGCCGATACACGACGGCGTGAAAAATAGAATCTGCGTGAGTCGGACCGGGTTATTAGAAACAGCCGCCGCAGTGTTCTGTGGACAAACAACAGGATTCGGGGAGGAAGAACCGCGCAGGGTGATTTATACTCAACTTCACTGGTATTTCCATACAGAGGTTTAGCTTCTGCTGCCAGTTCAATCAAATCGGTCCAGCTCTGTCACTCCGTTGAGGAGTTTGGGCGCATGGGAGGGCAACGGGCATGAAATTATACCTACAGTCTACTGCCTCTAGTTCCGTCTTACTTAAATTCAGTCCTTCACATTTACGCCCCCACGCCACCCCACCCCCCCCGTCCGCCCCCCCATGCCACCCCACCCCCCCCCGTCCGCCCCCCCCACCCCCCACCCACTATTTCAGCAACATGCTCAATTTCAAATGCTAAATATGAAGCCCTTCCTAAATTTACAACACTTCATTCTAGTGTTTGCTTCGGAAACGGCTTGGCATAAAGTTCATTTCAGGTGTTCCGTGTCTGTAGCGTCAGCCGTGCTTCTGATTCCAGCGGTCATGAGTTTTACAGTGTAGAGATTCTTCTTCTTATTATTATTATTGTCATTCTTAATAGCCTGGATTGAAAGCTGATTGGTTTTTAGGATGCACGGTCATCCCGAAGCACGGGCGTACCCACGCATTCTTAGGGGAGAATACCAATCTGTCCCCCCAATATACGGTAGAAAATATTTTCTCTATGCCCCCCTTTAATGAACCCTGCCGACGGATCTGTCTTTTCTTCATCGATTCTATTTATTTATGTCTGTTCCTTTTTAATATATTTCCATTTGGTAAGGAAAATAGGTGTGCGCCCACCCCCCCTACAATTGTACACTTGGTTGCGTCCATACTCAACGCCAGTTCGTTGAAATATTTTAGCAGCTCAGAGACCGCAGCCAAGTGTAGAAAAGAACATACGAGCTTTTTTCAGACAGTCAGTAACTAGATACTTAAATAGTAGGTGACCTTAGCTTAGTATAGAAGGCGTCATACCATGACTTGGTTTGTTCTTAAGAACGTCAATTAGTTGTTGATATTTGCACACGCGTGAAGTAGGCTAGGCTAACGTCAGCTCCAGTTTTTGACCATTAACGTTACATTCATACTTGGACACACCCCCCCCCCCCCCCCCCCATGTCCATACAATGGTTACGCCCTTGTCCGGAAGTCCCACTTTTTTTTTTCTCCCAGAAGTCCCATTTGTTCTCTTCTTCTTACCAAGAATGACCGAGTTTAGCCCCTATGTGTATAGAAGGATGAAAGCCAGGTAGAAAGAAGCACAAAGACAGAAATCAGTGTAAATGTAATCGCAAGATGTACAGTGGGTCCACCACGAAAATGGAAGCTGCATCAAGTACTGTACAGCGCGGCGCGAAAGTCTGTGAATTTTCTATGCATTTCTGTACGAATGTGATTTCAAACATAATCAGATTTTAACACAAGTCCTAAAAATAGACAAAGAGAACCCAGTTAGACAAATGAGACAGAAATCGTGATGGGACGACGAATTCTGAAGCGTACCAGCGGATTCTAAAGGAAAATGTCAGGACGTCTGTTCATGGAGGGAATCTGAAGAGAAAGTGGGTCATGCAGCAAGACGACGAGCCTAAACACACGAGTCGTCCTACTAAAGAACGGTTAAAGAAGAATAAAGTGAATGTTCTGGAACGGCCGAGTCAAAGTCCTGAGCTTAATCCAGTAGAGATGTTGTGGAAGGACCTGAAGCGAGCCGTTCATGTGAGGAAACCCACCGACATCCCAGAGTCGAAGCCGTTCCGTACCGAGGGACGGGATAAAACTCCTCCAAGTCGATCTGCAGGACCGATCAACACTTACCCCAAACGTTTACTCACAGTTATTACCGCACAAGGGGGTCACACCATGCTTGATTATACTTGATGAAGTATAATATTCTTGTCTCGTTTGTTCATTCGGGTTATCGTGATCTACTTTTAGGACTCGTGTGATCATCCGATGATGTTTTAGGTCATATTCATGCAGAAATCGAGAAAATTCGAAAGGGTTCACAAACTTTCAAGCGCCATTGTAGTAGAGGAACCTTATGGTTGAACAAAACGGAGAATAAAAATAGATTACAGAATTATTAGGGGTTTTTTTTTCCCCCATGTAAGGCTTTTAAATTTTTTACTAAGTTCCGAGTAAAGCTCGTTTGCTTTAGCTTAATATCGGACATAGAGTTCGGATCGATGTCCGTCGATAGGATGAGAGATAAACTCCGATTTTGTTCCGTTCTATCTTATCCTGATCCGATCGTTCAGCCCTCCGTCGCACAACGGAAAGTCAATATGGTCAAATGAGTCAGCGGGGGAACGAAGGAATAAAGAACAGTACCACATCAGCGATCAGATACAAGAAGCCAATCAGAAAACGGATATAAGTGCAGAAATTAGTAGCCTTCAGGTTCGTGATGATTCGGTTCCGCTTTGGAGTTGCGCGAGAGATTTGGGGAATACGGGATGAGAAACGTAAACGGAATTTGAAACGGACAAATCTGGAATTTCACGTCTTTGTTCAAAGCGAGGTTTTGTGTTGAGTTCGTGCGCAAGGTTTCCAATTCAATTTTGATAACAATCAGCACCATTTCAGTACAGGAGCCATGTTTCATCCGCGTTCCATGTATTCGGAAAATCGCTTAAAACATCCCATGCCATGTGTTCAAGAGAGCGAAATCTTTACTTCCGGGGACGCCAACACAACGCATCGATACAAACGGAAGTTGTTGCACTCGGGGAAGCCACTGCTCCCAATATAATAAACGACTCGCGCTAGTCCAAGGTTTCTCGTATCGTTTGAGGATCATCTCCGCTCGCACTTCTTGGAAAATCTGTGTTCCGGTAAGGTTTTCCATCATGAACTGAAGTCAAATCTTTTTTTCTTTTTTTTCAAAAATGATATTCGAAAATGTTCCTACCTCATCCTCCGTCCAAAAATTGATACCAATTATGACATCGAAACCCTGCAGGGACATCAAACCCGCTAGTTTAAAAGTTAGTTAGCAACAGTGCTAGCAGCATCATTTGCTCACGCGACTTTCGCTGTGCGCAAATCCAATGAGCGAGGTGCAGACGTTCCTCTCGTCAGTAGCCGAGGAGAGGATCTAACGGGACGGGAGCCGGACGGGGCGACGCGCAACGTAAAAGTCTCATCCTCTCAGAGCATTCTCTTCTCTTTCTTTCTCCGTTCTGCCTGGCTGCACTTCCCATCATCCTTCTCGCAGCGCTCACCGGTTGAAAGTCCCCGGCAGTAGTGTTTTGTGAATCCGAATCTGAACGCGACGGACCGCGACCGAAACGGATTGTGACGCCAAAACCGTAACCGTAATTGTCTACCCTTGATTGCTATGAAAATCTCCACTCGGAACACCGCACGCGAATTCGGCTCGTGCGGTACGATTTCAATCCGATCGGCTTCATCTACAAAAACGTCTCTTCAACAGACCGGTTCGACTAACGTCATAAACATTTAAAGTTCTTCATATTCGATTCAGTTTGTAGCCGTGCATCTCTCTTCCCAGAGGAGAAAACGCGTGAATATCAGATAGAAAGAAAGGCACATGGAGGACTCGAGTGTTTAAAAAAGCAACGAGAACTCTCTACAGCCCTAAAGGTGAGGACTGATCGACGGTACGGAGAATGTCAGACTCACCTTGACTTCACGGCTACCTGCACACCAACTGGTCACTCACCCAACTGCAGAAAAGCTGATTAGTTTGCTCATTAGCATTTGCCCAGGCATGTAGCATGACATGAAATAAGCTTGAAGCGCCTCATGCTTTCCCGCTATTTGTTGAACGGTTATAAACGAACCCTTCTTCAAGAGTATTTAATAGATAACCTCGGATTTGGAAATGTAACCCTTAAACAATGACGATTTTTCGGAAACTGTGTTCAGTCTGATGTAGAAATCTGTGTGTATCACCACGCTTTTCTTCATAAATCACTGAACGATGCTAAGCAAGATTGCAGTGTTGAACGTATAATGTAATGGAATTATTATAGACCTAGAAGGTTGTATTTCGTGCCTGACAGCCATTATAAGTACAGATAATTGCGCCTATTGGCAAATCACCCTGGCACATGATGATTGCGCTTGACTGCGGATTTGAAAGCTGGTCTCCCCGTTAATTTTATTTCTTTATTTATTTATAGAAAAAAAAAAAATGTATTTTTACAGGTCTGAAGGCCTACAACGGAAGGCTTTGGCTGTCAGGGCTCACAGGACCTCTACATTCGAATTTCAATTCAGTCCCTAAACGTTGTTTATCTTTTCAATCCCATTAGCTTTCATTCATTAGCCACATTATCATCAATATTCAGTGCTTGAAAGATGTGACCAGGGCTATGGATATCTCATGAGACCAGATAGCATTCATGTCAGACCTACACATTTCTCTTTCATTCCTACCCCCCTCCAGTTTGAAACGGTTCCAACAGCCTAACACCGTGTATGTGATAACGCTGGAATTGTGGCTGTCACATGTTTTGGGAATACGCTACTATTAGCCATTTTAATTCAGTATCAGGGCTGTGGGGATTTGACAAGACCTTTGTAGATTTTTAAGGGCATTTGTTTCATGGCTTAATGAGGACTCTGAGCTGCCTAACCTCGGTAGCGTTTATTAATATGTCACAGTGATCCAGGACCATCCTTGCATGAAGACTGAGGATAGCGCAAATAAAACTTACTTCATAAGTATGAAAATGAGAAATATATGTATTTCGAACAGTTCTGAAGATGCTCGATGCTCCAAGGTGCTCCAAGGAAGTTCTCGGTTCAGTGCTCCTATAGGGGTTAATATATGCCAGTGTATGTGTATATTATGAAGTCCGTGTTAAAGGATGCATTCAGAATAACATGTTTGTGCTGTGGAGAGTGATGCAGTCTTACATTTCCAGGCTCTGGGGTTTGATCCTGAGCTCGGGTTACCGTGGGCTGTTTTCTCTGTGGGTTTCCTTGAGTTCTTTGGTTTCTCTTTGCAAAAATATGCCTGCATGTGGATTGGTGACTCTAAGTATACATGTTTGTGTGTATGTATAAATAAATGATGGCTTGTGCTAGCATGATCCAGAGTGTGTTCCTGCCTCATGCGTCATGCCCAGTGTTCTTGGGATAGGATCCAGATTCACTGCAACCCTGACCAGCGTAAAGCTCTTACTGAAAATCCACGAATGAATGCATCTACCCATCTATTTTCTATATCGCTTATCCTACAGGGTCGCGGGGAATCTGGAGCCTATCCCAGGGAGCATCGGGCACAAGGCGGGGTACACCCTGGACAGGGTGCCAATCCATCGCAGGGCACAATCACATAGACATTCACACACATAGTCATACATTACGGACACTTTGGACACGCCAATCCGCCTACCATGTATGTCTTTGGACTTGGGGAGGAAACCGGAGTAGCCGGAGGAAACCCCCGCAGCACGGGGAGAACATGCACTCCACACATACAGGGCGGAGGGAGGACTATACTATATATTGTCTGGAATGGGGGGTACAGTGGCTTAGTGGTTAGCACATTTGCCTCGTACCTCCGGGGTTAGGGGTTCGACTTCCAGATCCACCCTGTGTGCTCACACAGGTCCGCACACACAGGGCAGCGGCGGGAATCGAACCCCCAACCCTGGAGGTGTGAGGTGAACGTACTAACCAGTAAGCCACCATACGCCCTGAATTAAAAGATATAGTCATGATATACGTATTGTGTGTAAGTGTTTTTGAAAATTTCTGGATTTCAGATACATTATCTGGTGAATGTGAAGGCCATAGCATTTGATTGGCATAATTTCTCAAACTTTTCAGCGAGCCCTCTGGATGGGGGCAGGGTCATTCTAGAAGAGACCACTCCCATCATTTACGTTTACAAGTATAGCATTTGGCAGATGTATTAACCAGACATCCTTATACATCTGAGCAATTGAGGGTTAAATGCTTTGAACTCCGAACTTCCGATCAGTAGCCCAACGTCTTAACCACTGAGCTATTAACACTGAGCTATTACCACTGCGATATTACCACTGAGCTATTACCACTGAGCTATTACCACTGAGCTATTACCATTGAGCTATTACCATTGAGCTATTACCACTGAGCTATTACCATTGAGCTATTACCATTGAGCTATTACCACTGAGCTATTACCACTGAGCTATTATCATTGAGCTATTACCACTGAGCTATTACCATTGAGCTATTACCACTGAGCTCTTACCACTGAGCTATTACCATTGAGCTATTACCACTGAGATATTACCACTGAGCTATTACCACTGCGATATTACCACTGAGCTCTTACCACTGAGCTATTATCATTGAGCTATTACCATTGAGCTATTACCACTGAGATATTACCACTGAGCTCTTACCACTGAGCTATTACCATTGAGCTATTACCACTGAGCTATTACCATTGAGCTATTACCACTGAGGTATTACCACTGAGCTATTACCACTGAGATATTACCACTGAGCTATTACCACTGAGCTATTACCACTGAGCTATTACCATTGAGCTATTACCACTGAGCTATTACCACTGAGCTATTACCATTGAGCTATTACCATTGAGCTATTACCACTGAGCTATTACCATTGAGCTCTTACCATTGAGCTATTACCATTGAGCTATTACCACTGAGATATTACCACTGAGCTATTACCATTGAGCTATTACCATTGAGCTATTACCACTGAGATATTACCACTGAGCTATTACCACTGAGCTATTACCACTGAGCTATTATCATTGAGCTATTACCATTGAGCTATTACCACTGAGATATTACCACTGAGCTCTTACCACTGAGCTATTACCACTGAGATATTACCACTGAGCTATTACCACTGAGCTATTACCATTGAGCTATTACCACTGAGCTATTACCACTGAGCTATTACCATTGAGCTATTACCATTGAGCTATTACCATTGAGATATTACCATTGAGATATTACCACTGAGCTATTACCATTGAGATATTACCACTGAGATATTAGAACTATATGCAAAACAAAGTTTGCAAGTCATCGATCCTGTGAGGCAGTTGCCTGTTTATACTACCACCACCATGTGTCACAGTTTAGATGAGGACTTAATTGTTAGTATGTTTAGTTTTATTATTACGTCTTTTCCAAGCCTAATACTGTGGAAAAGTTGTTGGTGGTCTTCGGCAACTCTGAGTGGTCCAGAACTTTCATATAAGTGAACTAATGTATCAGCTGTATCAAAAATGATTAAGAACTTGTTGCCGAGTAGAATAATTTCCCAAGCTCCGTGTAAGCACGCAGAATGACTGAGCACTGTGTCATTTGTCGCTCAGGCTAGCCCACGGCCGTCATGGGTCTACCGGTAGCGGTTCTGATTAACAGTGAGAGATCTTTAGCGTCGAAACAGCAGAATGTAAAAGTGTTCCGTGCTGGAGTTTAGGACCTGTCAGTGAGTCCAGACTCACTCTCACTCTCACAACGAGCACATGTTTAGCTTTAGTTTCACTGTAATTACTGAATAACTCATTGTTTTACCATGCATAAAAGCACAATAAGCTGCCGATTTAAATAAAGTAAGCGTACTTCGTACTCAATGATTCGTGCTGCAAAATTATTGGCGTAAATATTTTCGAAAGAAGTGTGCCAAGCAATGTGTATTGAACCATGCCTCAGGTCAAGGGTCACGTGGGTCGTCTAAAGCCTACGTTGTACTTGCTTATGCAGGACTGCAGCGGTGGTTTCCTCCACGCCATCCTCCCATCACCGTTGTTCAGCTTTCCTTACCATAGACTCATGAAGACTGCCATTCTCAAATGAAAGAGATAGCTACAGATCCTAAGCTGTCACACTAAGGCTCTCAGTCACTAGATTGAGGATTCGAAGACGTGTCCTCGCACTGATTTCTGTAGAACGCTCAGTCCTAGGGAGAGTAACAAGTTTGCTGATATTTCACCTGCCTCTTAACCTCTTTTTAAAGAAAAAAAAAAAAGAAGAAAGATTTGGAAGCGTTTTCGGGTCTGTAAGGTAATTATTTCCCCCCTACAGTGTTCTGAAATCATTTGAACTCATGTCATACAGTGTAACAGCATATTGCGATTTCATTGGGAAGAGCAGGAAAGGAAACCTGTGTTGTTCTTTTAATACTGCCGGGAAGATCATACCCACATCTGGGGGTTCCACAACTTATTGGAACGTCTGACTCCAATCACAAACTGTACAAGAGGCTGTTATCTGGCTTTTACCTGCATGCGTTTTTTTTTCTTTCTTTTCTTTATTGTTCAGTTACGATAATGCAGCAATCCAGAGCATTCCATAGACATCATTGATGATATATGCATATATATATTGTCTACGACTGCCTATCATTTTTTTTTTTTTTTTTTTTTTTTTGAGTGGAACAGATTTTCTCTTCAGAGTTATAACAGTGGTTGTTCTCTCTCTCTCTCTCTCTCTCTCTCTCTCTCTCTCTCTCTCTCTCTCTCTCTCACCCAGTTCACTCCTTTTCCCTCTGACCTCATATTGTATCTTGAAAACATATCTGTATTGTTTTTTTTTTAAAAAAAAAGACAATGGTCATGCTGGGTAATACAGCACTTCTCTCTCGCTCTCATGCTCTCGCTATCTGATCTCTGAGGTATATTTATAGGCCTATACATGGATCCCTCCTAGATACTAATTTGTGAAATTATAGCAAGGCAGCATGTGCTATAACATGTGTGGACACACACACACACACACACACACATCTCCATAATATAGTCTGTGTGGGAGCTCAAATGATTGCAATTTGCTCCATTTGTGTGGCTATATGGGATTGGTTGACATAGAAGTGTTGATGATGGGGTGTAAGTGTTAGGTTCCGATGGACCCATCCACCCTGATGCCCTGATTATGGGTAATTTAGCCCTGCTGTGCTGGCATTGGATCCTACCCACGCTGCCGGAGTGTGTGTGTGTGTGTGCGCGCGTGTGTGTGTGTGTGTGTAAGAATTAGCTAGTCACTGACTCTCCATTGCCATTACCATGGGGATAATTTGGATAGTAATTCCGAAACTCATAAATACACAAATTGACTTTGGTTTTGGGTGTAACGTCCCCTGAGCACACCTGCGAGCTGTGTTTACCCTGTCCTCATATTCAATTACAAAAGATCATATTAACATTTGCTGTATGTCACAGTAGGCCTGCACGATAATGTCGGAGGAAAAAAAAAAACCCCAAAAAAACAACAACAGTGATCATTTATCACCGTACAGACAAATTAAGAACAAAATTGTTTCGTTTAATTGACCTTTACCACGGTTTCGTGGTAAGCCAAAAATACACAATAATTACGGGTGTCTTATAAAAGACAAATATAAATACAATTAGACACTGAGTACACAAATGCATGCATTAATACAGTGGGGGGAAATGAGAATCGAGCGTGTCAACATTGTTTTCAGTAAATATATTTCCAGTGAGGTTATTCACATGAAGTTCTCCCCAGACGTCAGTATTATCTCAAGAAATCCGGAAATATAAAGAATTCACAACATTAAAGTCCATGAATAAAGTTATGTGTAATAAAGAGGAATGACACGGGGGAAAAAGTATTGAACACGCTAAGAAAAAGCAGTTCTCCGAGGCGAAGTAAGGCAAGGAACCGGCTGAAATCCGTAAGTAATTACACCCCCTATCTGTGCAGATTAATATCAGCAGGGTTAGTAAATTAAAGGTCTATAAAGAGGCTTTTCGTTACCAAGGGGTCACAGAAGAAACATCTCATGAAGGGTAAAAGCAAAGAGCTCTCCCGAGACCTTCACAACCTCATTGTTGCGAAACATATTGATGGAATCGGATACAGACGTATTTCAAAATTTCTGAATCCTCCAGTAAGCACCATTGAGGTCATTATCCGCAAGTGGAAGTAACATCACTCCGTCATCAACCGGCAACGCACAGGAGCTCCTCGCAAGATTTCTGACCAGGGAGTCAGAAGAATAGTCAGAAGAGTAGCCCAAGAGCCAAGGGCCACTCGGAAAGAGCTCCAGAAACACCTGGAGGCAGCAGGTGCCATCGTCACAGAGAAAACAATAGACAATGCACTCCACTGCTCACGCTCACCACGCAAGACTCCATTACTAGAGAAAAGGCATGTCGAAACTCGTTTAAAGTTTGCTACGACTCATTTGGACAAGTCAGTGAAATACTGGGAGAGTGGAGTCTGGTCAGACGAGAGCAACGTTTGGAGAAGAAATGGCACTGCACATCACCCTAAAAACACTACACCAACAGTGAAGAGTGGAGGTGGAAGCATCATGGTGTGGGGCTGTTCTTCATCACATGGTACTAGCAGACTTCATATAATTGAAGGAACGATGAATGGAGAAGAATCTGCTGCCGTTCACCAGGATGATGAAGATGAGACATGGGTTGTCCAGGACAACGATCCAAAGCGTACACTAAAGGAAACTCTCGATTGCTTTCAGAGAAAAAAACACAAGGTGTTAGAACGGCCCAGTCAATCACCTGACTCGAATCCAGTTGAACAGGATTTAAAGACAATATGTTTAGAAGAACGGACCAAAATCACACCTGAATACCGCGGAACATTCATTTCTTCATACAGGAAGCGTCTTGAAGCGTCATTCCAAACAAAGGCTTCTCCACTAAGTATTAAATACATCACAGGTAACGTGTTCAATACTTTTTTCCCGTGTCATTCCGCTTTATTACACATAACTTCACTTATGGAGTTTAATATTTGGATTTCTTTATATGTGTGGACTTATTGATTTAATACCAAAGTCTGGTGAAACTGTCATGTGTATATCCTCATAGGAAATATATTTACTGAAAAAAAATGTTGACGCGTTCAATACTTATTTCCCCCGACGTACGTATGAAGTAAACAAGAATCGAAGCGTAAAATGTCTTTTTCTTACATAACATTCACACCAAGAGTCCATTGTGTTTACTTTTAATAGAGCTGAAGGAATGGGGTGGCTTTATGTCAGGTTAGCAGACGTACTCTGGAAGACAGTTGTTCATAACCGCCCTAAATCCGACTCTGTTTTCCCCGTCCATACAGGATTTCGCTGTGTCTTCGATTTCGCTATGGCTTTTTTTTTCTTCTTCTTCAAAATTCTAGATGAGATTTGCTGACGTTTTCCGTGCTTTATTTGTGCAAAACTACTCGGATTGGCGAAATTGCAGTTGCGCGGAATAGAAATGAGACCCTTTAGCTGTACTCACGTTCGACGCGCGTGAATTTAAGAGGGTTTTTGGAAGCGTGCACGTTGTGATGATGTCACATGACTCGTCTTGGCCCGAATCTGAGGAAAATAGGAGGTGATTTTGAACAATCGTAAGGTCCTGCGGATATATTATGGAGTTTCCTTGATTTTGCATGCATTTCTGCGATCGCATAATACGCAAAAATCCCGGCAGGACCGTCTTTCTATTACACACTTTGCCTGCCTTAAGCCAGTACATCCAGTACTAATCTGTTAATAATCGTCTGCTATTGTACATTACTAATGCAGTAATGTGTTTTGTATGAGACAAATGGGTTCTCAGTACTCAATCTAATGGGCAATTCAGACTCAATTCTTCACGCCATGCCGGTTTCACTTTGAGGTTGATTTTACAGTGTTTCTGAATATCAGACTTTTGCTGGATAGGTGATTTCCCCAGCAAGTCTGCATAAAACACCGAGTGAATGTGGGACTAAATGATGTAAATATTTCCATTACGGTAGGAACATCTCAGATCAACGACTACCATTTTGCGTTAAATGAAAATAACAAATCACAGCATGGACCATAATAAAACTGCATCAAAACAACCTCCAGTATGTCTCAATTCATTCCCGGGTCGCTATACAGGTGCATCTCAAAAAAATGTTAATATCGCGGAAAAGTTCATTTTTTTCCTGTAATTTAATTTAAAAAGTGGAGCTTTCACGAATTCTAGATTCATTAAACATAGTGAAATATTTGAAGCCTTTTTATTTCTTTTAATCTCGATGATTACGGCTCACAGCTCACGGAAATCAAACATCCAGTATCTCGAAATATTAGAATAAAGAATTTATAATACAGTTTTTTTTTTTTTTGCATTGTTGCACATATTCTCAGGGCCTGTAAGCTGTTTCTGCATGTTATATCGAAAACTGGAAATCTTCAGAAGCTACATAAGATATTTACACGTTTCCCAGAAGACAAAATGACAACAATTTACACCGATCATCCTGCTCAAAAGTTTACACCCCCCCTGGCTCTTAATGTCTCGTGTCGCCTTCTCGAGCATCAGTGAGCGTTCGCACCTTGTGTAACGGTCGTGTACGAGTCCCTCAGTCGTCCTCGGTGTGAAAAGACGGGTCTCGACGTCATATAGCCGCTGTTGGAAAGGGCTCAAATATGCAGAAGATGCTGGAAAAGTAAAGAATGTGCAGGACCTGGAGGGTTTTTCTGAAGAACAGCGGGGAGTTTAACTGCTCAGGACAAACAAGGGACTCGTGAAGAACTCTCACAGAACATGAACACATCGTGTCGTGGATCGTCCAGGTAACGACACACGGGATTAATAATCGGTATGCGTGTGTAAACTTATGAACAGGTTCATTTGTGTAAATTCAGTTATTATCTCGTCTTGTGGACGATATGTAAACATCTCTCATGGGAAATAGTTTATTCAGGACAGGACTAAATAAACACCAACACGGGATTTTTAATCATCCGTCTTATTTAAAAAAAACAAACAAAATGAATAACATTTTACAGATTCTACAAGGCGTATGTAAACTTATGACCTCGACTGTAGATAGTACTTCAGGGAGGATTGCACAAAATGTGGCAAGTCGTGTATGTACTAAACTTTAAGCAATTTGCAGCGGCCAGTTCTGCGAGGGATTTCGTCCCATCACTGAAAGCCATGAATAAATTAGCACAGTGTGAGTGGTTCGGCTTTTAAACTGCCGGTATATTCTCATATATGAGAGTAAATACAAATAAAGCAACACTGGCAGTTTAAGAAACGCGTCGTTTGTTTATTTATTTATTTATTTATTTATTTACAAAAGCTTTTATTTAAAAAAAAAAAAACCCCAAAAGGTTTCCTTTAGTTATCGAGGTTAACATAGAGTTAGATTTAGATGTAGGCATGTGTGTGTGTGTGTGTGTGTGTGTGTGTGTGTGTGTGTGTGTGTACCCATGTGTGCAAATGCACATCCCTATTGTGTTATAGTTGCGACCCAGTCTAAAGCTCTGATACACACAAAGTGTGTGTATTGGAGGCACAGAGCTGAGGATCAAGCGTTAAGAGCAGTGCCGACAGTCCGCAATATATCATTTATACAGCCTGCCTTCACACAGACCAGGCACTGCCAAGAGCCTTCAAACACATACATCATTTACCAGGCCTCTCTATATCTCCCGCTATCAATAATGTGTATAGCCTGTGTGCTGTGTGTTAGGTGTAGAGCTCCTAAGCTGTGCTCAGATAATACTGTGTGCGCACACCCACCCACACACACCCACACACACACACACACACACCCACACACATCATATACATACTGATATTATGTACCCGTATAGTATTATCGTCTGGCGCACGGCTCAAGCTGTATGTTAATGATCCGCCCACAGCTACACATGCTGGCTTCACTGTGTGGTCACTGTGAATATGAGGACACAAATTTCCACCATATGGACCTAGAAGTGGGCTAGACATCATTATTGATGAAGTGAAAGCAGGGGATGGGCAAAAAAAAGAAAAGAAATGAAAAGAAAACGACGTTTATTTCTCGATCTGGATTTTTTTTTTTTTTCATTGTGTATATTTTCTTCCGAGTTAAAAAAAAAAAAGAAAGAAAGAAAAAAAAAAAGAGGCCAGAGAAGTGACACAGAACAAAGCGTTTCCTTTTCTGTCTCTCATTTTCTCTCTTTCTATCTGTCTCGTTCTCTCTCTCCTACCCTCCCTCCCTCCCTCCCTCGCCACCCCCTCTCCACTCTCTTTATTTCCACATCTTGGCCTGTGGAGACTCTTGCAAGCCTCCCAACTTTCGTTCAATAAAATATGCCGAGTCCTACTTTCCCCCAGACGCAGGCAGCATTCATCGTCGCTTTCCGCCACAATTCTTTCTCTTGCTGCATTTTAGGCCTCTGAGTGAACTCTTCTTTTATAAATACTCCATCATTTATTAAACAGCTTATTTACCCGAATGTTGCGTTCCTGCCCTGTTGTCCATTAGCAGAAAACAATAAAACACACACACACGCGCGTACGCATACGCACGCACACGCACATGCACGCACACACATTTCTGAGAGCATTAATCCTCATTTAGCGCTTAATGTGTCCAGGGATCAGATTCAATTCCGGGCGTTTTGGTTGGTTGGCGCACGGGGCCTGGTCAAACCCTCTGCCCATTAGCATGCTAGCTTGGGTTCAGAGCACAGAACAGTAAACACTGCGCACATTCTGCTTGGCTTGAACTGGAAATGATGGACGTGCTTTCGTTCTGGAATTTTGTGTTGTACAATAATAAATCCTGCTTTGTTGTAATAGTAGTTCATTAGTAATAATGAACGCAGCTAATATCCTCGTTTTAAGTCAGCGCTGAGACCATGGACGGACACAAGCGGGGGTTAAATAGTACTATAGGACCTGGACGGCCCCTTCTTCTGTGGTAGATTGAGTTAAGATCTCAGCCTTGATATCATGTGATATCCTAACATCTTACTCTACCATGCATTTTCCCTACCGCTTATCCTACACAGGGTCACGAGGGAGCCTGGAACCTATCCCATGGAACTCGGGGCTCAAGGTGGGGGACATCCTAGGCCAACACATAGCAGGGAACAATCTCACACCCGTTCACACACTACGGACAATTCGAAAATGCCGACCAGCCTACGACGCACGTCTTTGGACGGAGGAAGGAAACTGGAGTATCCAGAGGAAACCTCCAGAGCACAGGAAGAACACAGGGCGGAGCCGGGATCCGAACCCCGAAGCCTGGAGGTGTGAGGCAAACCTGCTGAAGAGTAATCCACCGTACGCCCCAGTTTAATTTATACACGATACAGTAAACATTCAACCGACCACGGCGAGAACGTCCATGAGGAATTGGAGTTGATGAGAGCTCCATCCATGTGCTCGATCACATTGTAAACTCATGTCCGACCAGCAAAACAGAAACACTTTCCAGAAACAGAAATGTAAACGTCATTAAATGTTTGTCTGACTTGTTAGCATTGCAGTTTAGACAGGAACTCTGACCTGATGTCTAGTCTACATGGACAGGAACTTCTAGTCAACAGAGACTGCGCAGATGACAGCCGATGATTTTAGAGTCAGAGACCGGATCGCTGAAGTGCCTTATTCTGAGCCAGAGCTGTAACACACTCAAAAAAATGATCATAGATATGGCACATTTACATTTCGTTCCCTTCCTTTAAACAAATCTAATTAGGAGTGATACGTATGTATATTTAACTAGCCTGGCGTGTATAAATAGCGTCAGCTATGAGATTTATTTCAATTTGATTAGCACAGATTAGTCTCGTGGGGAGTGCCGTTTGCGCAAGACGAGCTCAGGCTTACAGTGTGTGACCGCCATTTTCTCACGCTGGTTCTAAATGGACCGATGCGACTGATAATCCTGCTTTTGGATATTCGTTGTCGGTAAGTATTCGTTTTGTGTAGTTCAGAATTGACCTCGCTGTCACAGTATATGTATATCATGACGCTGAGTGAAATATGCGAGAGCGGCGAAATAGTTACGTCAGGTGAATTGTTCCAATCGTCGCTTAGATTCAGACTCACACAGTGTGCGAATTAGCATCGTCAGTGTGTACTCGGTCCAGCTTCTGAAGTGTGCTAGCCGAGGGAGCAAATGTTAGCCATACAAATCGGTTTTCTGGCTAGCAAGATGTCCGAGTTGAAGGCACCTTTTTTCCAACCTGCAAAACTAGCTAGCTAGACAGACACTTGCTTCGTCGATCATGCTGCACGCTTTAGCTTAGCCTGGTCCCGTGGTACAGCATTCTCGCCATTTTATAACCTCGCAAACCCAACACATGACGATTTAACACAACGATTGATCTGTGATTTCTGTGAAATGTTGTGTAATTCATTTCCCACTTCCATCCATCCATCCATCTTCTATACCGCTTTATCCTTTTCAGGGTCACGGGGAACCTGGAGTCTATCCCAGGGAGCATGGGGCACGAGGCGGGGTACACCCTGGACAGGGTGCTAATCCATCGCAGGGCACAATCACATACACACTCACACACCCATTCATACACTACGGACACTTTAGACACGCCGATCAGCCTACCATGCATGTCTTTGGACTGGGGGAGGAAACCGGAGTACCCGGAGGAAACCCCCGCACACACAGGGCCACGGGAATCGAACCCCCGACATTTTTCATTTCTTTTCTCTCTATATATTATACAGCGTATATGTAATATGTATTACACATGTTCCGCTGAATGTTCATGTGCCATTCATGCAAAGAAAGAAGTTTCTAAATGTGCAAACGGCAAAAGTTTATTCAGCGTAT
This sequence comes from Ictalurus punctatus, assembly GCF_001660625.3. NCBI lineage: Eukaryota > Metazoa > Chordata > Actinopteri > Siluriformes > Ictaluridae > Ictalurus > Ictalurus punctatus. Next base: position 3,279,912 of record NC_030421.2, on the reverse strand, counting down.
TGATTGTTTTTTTTTCTTGTTTGTAATATTATGGCTGTTTTAAAGTAAATAACTGTATTCCGGACCCGTTCTATACTCGTTCTGTCTGTCTTTGTCTCGATATAGGGGAAATAAAATGAGAAGGATTTCTAGCTAATAATTTATCTTCCAGTTAAATGTTTCATCCATATCCATGTAAGCGCAGAGAGACGTTATACATCGCAACCTTCGACATTCTGAACGCTGTGGCCAGAAAAGAATACAAAATATATCAGACACTCCGTAACCCGTAGGCCGAGGGCCTGAGGCTAAGACTATGCAGCACAAAGCTGTTATATAACACCACTACTAGTGCAACATGCCAATGAAAGATACAGTAGAGCTCAGTATTGACCAGAACAACATGTCAGGCAAAAACAACAACAACAACAACGACGACGACGACAAAAAAAAAAAACGAAGCCAGGTTTAATGTATGTGTTTTACTACAGTGCCTGCCTGCAGACTCGACAGCCATAACGTCGATAGCCATTTTGTTAAAACATGTTAAGCACCTTCGCGAGATTGACATCCCACCCGACCTCCTACCCAAAGACTCTGAATACTTCATCTATTCAAATGCACGTCCCTAATGGACGACGTCGAGACGCATACTGAAATATTGCATTTGGCTGTTATGTCAAAAGGATCAATAGTTTACAAATAGCTCAAGTATTGACTCCTAAACCATATGAACCCTATCTATACACATTATTGTGCTGTCAAGCGGTGATGTTTTTCACGGACACGCTTCTAAAGCCCTCTGCGGCTCTAAGTAGCGCCTAGTGCCCGTGAAAGGGTTTTATTAGGTTCTTCTAAGTCGACGTGAAGACCTTCCGGTCTACTCGAAAAGCCATGTGTCTCCTCCAGTTCGGCGCCACAGTGCCTTCAGGTAGACTGCGACGTGTAGAAGTGGAATCGAGATTGTTCTCGTCCTTAATTTACATATAAAAGAATCAGAGGCGGCTTTCATATCGCTGCTTTACAGCATACATTTCCATGTTTATGAACATTACGTACACGCATGTGTCGATGCGTGCATGCACGGGCTTATAACTGCTTTGGTATTGAGGCTCAGGAGATGTATGTGACCCACTTTTCCTCTGTGCTGTTCTATTACACACACACACACACTCACACACACACACACACACCACAAAACACCAACAACAGAGAGAAGGAGAGGGGGTGGATGACTATACACAGCCAATACCGCATTACGCTCTCCTGATTCAAAAATCAATCCCCCATCTCTCTGTCTCCTCACTAGTAGGCTGGACAGGTAATTGTCCATGCAACAGTATATCATTTAAATTATTTCAACATTTACCCCCCATGTGCTTCTGTCCATGCGTGCACATTAGTAGACCTATAAAGAAATAATTATGAGCCATGCCGTGATCCCAAGACATAACTCTTATATACTTATATATTTGTTCTTATCAACGGAGTCATTAGAAAAAGAAGAAGAAAAAAAATGCATGCACGTGACCATTCTTTATAAAGCATCGTTCTGGAAATACACCTTAATATTGCAGCACAAGTAGCACTGCATCGACTGCTGCAAATATGTATTCAATTACAGAGAGACAGAGAGAGAGAGAGAGAGAGAGAGAGTGTGTGTTTATTTGCGCTCAGTAATTGAAGAGCGTGGAGACTGCTGTTAATCGTATATGCTCTAAATGTAGGCGAGCATTGTCCGTATAATTGGACGTATAATGAATGAAGGTATGGACATGTTATGTTTGAGCGAATTAGAGAATGAGAGAGAGAGAGAGAGAGAGAGAGAGAATGCAGAGAAATATAAAACCAAAAAAATAAAAAAAAAAAAGCATAAGGGAGCACTTGAGAGTAAAGCAGTCTCTAAGCTCTTTTTGGAGAGCATTAGCGTTACCTGATGAGTAGTAAAAGTCTGCATTTGTCATCCTGACAGTCCTCTGGCCCCCTCAGAGGCAAGCTGCAGTTTAACGAGTAGCACTGATGGATTACTAGACCGCTACTATACAAATTCTAGCAGTGCACGTATAACATAATGAACACATTCATCCCTTCTGCTCGACTAGGGTATGCATACACATCTGTATGGAAGAGATACGCTGGTCTGGATCGTCGCTTATTCCTTGCATTTTTAAAAGTCCGTGACAGCCGCTGGTGTGAAAATTCACAGACTGAAACGAGTATCGCGATATTTCATTCGAGAGGTTAAAGGGCAAATCGGGACTGACGTCTGCACTGGTAAAGTTTGATACGAAATTCTTAAGCTGCTTTTTTTTTATTTAATTCTCATGCTATTATTATACAGGGCCGCGGGGAGTCTGGAGCCTATCCCGGGGGACTCGGGGCACGACCTATCACACGGCACAATCACATTCATACACTACAGACACTATTTTGGAAATGCCAATTAGCCTACAGTGCATGTCTTTGGACTGGGGAGGAAACCGGAGTACCCGGAAGGATCCCCCAAAGCACGGGGCGACCTGCAAACTCGGAGCACTCAGGGGAGGCAAACGTGCTAACCACTACGCCACTGTGTCCCCACTATTATTTCATTATCAAATGAATTTCTCTTCGGCTGTGTGTTTCAATCATTTTTCTCCGTCTCCCTGTCTGTCTGTCTGTCTGTCTGTCTGTCTGTCTGTCTGTCTGTGACACTGACCCAAACTTTCTTCAATATTTTGTTGAGCATTTATAACTCCTATGAAACAGACCGGACAAATAGGAAATGTAAGCTTTAGTACACTGATTTTTACACTGTTTCGAAATGTACTATACTGTATAACAAGCACAATCCCAATATCAGTCTTAACATTAAAGAGTTTTGAATGCTATAAATTTATTAGACTGAGTTCATGGCTGTTTTAAAAAAAAGGAGTTTTTCATTATACTGTAGTTACAGCTGCAATCAAAATGACTCGACCCCCATTAAGTGCAAATCAGGTTTACTGTCAAAAGCGAGTGAAACAGTTCAACACGACGAACGCTTCAAGTGGTTTCCTCAAATTCATCTGAAAATGCAGATTATAATGATTCCTCCAGTCTCAAAATTATTCACCCCCTTCATGGCGAACATCTTTAGTACTTATTAGAGCTCCTTTTACTGTTATGACCTGCTGCAAACGAGATGCAGAGCTTCTGCAGCGTTCCTGAGGAATCTTCTCCCGTCCCTCATGAGCAACGGCCTCCAGTTCAGTAATACTCTTGGGTTTGCGTGCTGCAGCCGCTTTCTTCACATCCCACCAGAGATTTTCTATGGGGTTCAAGTCAGGTGACTGTAGAATCTTCCAGGACTTCTTCTGTAACCAAGCCTTGGTGGAATTTGAGGTATGCTTGGGATTACTGTCCTGTTGGAAGGTCCGATGACGCCCAAGCTTCAGCTTCCTCACAGACGGGATGAGGTTTTCTCCTAGGATTTCCTGATACTTCAGTGAATCCATCTCACCTTCCACACGCTGCAGGTTTCCAGCGCCAGAGGATGCAAAGCAGCCGCAGAGCATCACCGAGCCTCCACCATGCTCGACTGTGTACAGAGTGTTCTTTCTTCATTCTTCTTCCTCCAGACATACCGCCGATCCATCGAGCCGAAAAGTTCCAGTTTTGTTTCATCGCTCCACAGAACAGAATCCCAAAACTTCTGTGGATTATTTTATTTATATGATAAAAAAAAATTATATGATTTTGAGCGACTTTTCATGTGCTTTTGGGTCAGTAGTGGTGAACGTCTTGGAGTTCTGACACGGAAACCTTCAGCGTTTAGTACACGCCTTACTGTGCTCACTGAAACCTCAGTGCCTGTTACACCAAGTCTTGCTGCAGGTCTTTTGCAGTCACTCGAGGGTTTTTCACAAACTGCCTTCTCAGAAATCTGCTTTGCAGCAGATCTCGATAGCTTCCTTTTTCAGCCCCGTCCAGGTACTTCACACATTTTCGACCCCTAGCCAGTTCAGGTATTTCACGTGTTCTAGCTCAAGCACACCTGCTGCAACTAACGAAGCCCTTGATCAGCTTGACACAACACCTGTTCTGCCTATTTGTGCTGTTGTGTGAGATTCTATTCGGGGGGGTGAATAATTTTGAAACCGGAGAAGTCATTATAAGTCGCATTTTCAGTTGAATTTGGTGAAACCCACTTGAAGCGTCCGCCGTGTCGAACTATTTCAACCGCTTTTGTTTGATTTGTTCATCACAAACAGCTGAAAGTCGGTACGTTTGAACAATACACCTGATTTGCAACGGGCGCTGAATCATTTTGATTGCAACTGTATGTCAGGAATAAACTAAATTAAGGCATGATTATAGGAAACTACTCGACAACACAGCGTGTTAGCACCCCGAAGATTACTGTGCAATGCGTGCACATCCTGAACTGTTGTATTCTTCGTATACTGTACCACAGCAATTTTTCCAACACCGACATACTTTATTATTATTATTATTATTATTATTATTATCCATTTATAGTTACATTTAATGTTGTGGAACGTCTCAGTTAGCTCCTGCTATTACTTAAGTTACAGCAGCTATAAACAGTTCCCCTCACCAGCCTCAGTTACAGTCCAAAGTTACAGCTTTACCTCTGACTGTTACCACGTACTGACACCGGACACTGCTAAATAAAAAGAAAACATCAACAATTACACGGTTAATCTGTTTATGCAGAGCGGACACCATCCAAGTCCCTGTGGATGTGCTGTTACTATAGAAACAATAACGGGCTGTATTAGAACCAGTGCATTAATATAAACCTGTGATTTGCCTTGCATCCAGCACTACAGTGAGAGGAAATGGAACAACGCTTATTAGACTATTAGAGGATTATACCCCTTTACTGTATCAGATATCTAGCATATGATTCGTTGTGAAGAAATTAACACTAGTTTAGTACCTCAAAGGTGTGGACACAATTAGTTCTAGTGGAAGTGAAGCTCTTAAGACGGAGCAGATATGGAAAACATGTTTTAATTACATTCTCATGATAGTGATATTGATTTCATATACTAAAATAAATCACGCAGCGCACAGAGTTCCAGCTCGTCTAATTATAAGATCTAATTATATTTATATCAAATTTGATCACTTCAGAAGCAGAGATACACCCTTAAACCCTTAAACACACGACTGTCGGTGTGCTGATGTGGCAACGTGGGAGAAATGTAACATTGTACTCTGTCTCACTTCAAAGGAACTGATTTGTGATAATTATCTGTATTACTATAAACAAAGCTCGGGTGGTTTCGTAATGTTCTATACCATGCCATTCTCTCTCGCTCTCGCTCTCGCTCTCACACACACACACACACACACGCTCATACATTCACATGGCCTTTAACATTCATTTGGCTAAGAAAAGACTATGAATAACACCCCTCTCTTCCCTCTGCTGCAGTCTGGGACATAAATAAGCTTGGTTTTATTCCCCTCCTCTCTTGGTTTCTGCAGGATTGCAGGACGGGCACGCTGCAGAAAGCCAAATGATCTAGGCCACTCAAGCCAAACTCATTCCTATAATTAACTCCAGGCTTGCAATGCATGATGCAGAAAAAAAAAAAAAGGCTTGAAAAGTCCTATATTACACGATGATAAAGGTCCAGGAGAAGCGCAGATCTGTGCGGATCCATAACGAAGGTGAAACAGATGAGGATAATAATGGCTCTGACCCACTTTGCCATCATTTTGTGGGAGACATTTGTGTGTGTGGTGATCCATGGTAGTCACGGTGACCTGCTCATAGCGCGCCAGTAAGGTGATGGGTATGTGAAACCAGTGCTGGCTTCCTGTGTGTGCGTGTGTGTGTGTGTGTGTGTGTGTGAGTTGTGGTAGTACAGGGTTCTTGGGTTGCAACACTTCCATCCATCCATCTATTCTCCATACTGCAGGGTCAAATGGAGCCTACGGTATCCCAGGGGACTCGGGACACAAGGGTGTGGTCACCCTGGATAGGCTGCCGACCCATCGCAGGAACAATCACACACACTACGGACAATTTGGGACTACCAATCAGTATACACCGCATGTCTTTGGACCGGGGGAGTAAACCGGAGTACCCGACGGAAACCCCTGAAGTAGGTAGGCTGATTAGAATGTCCAAAGTGTCCGTGGTGTGTGAATGTGTATGGATTGGCACCCCGTCCAGGGTGTACCCCTGGGACAGGCTCCAGGTTCCCCGCGATGGATGGATGGAAGGATGGATTGATGGAAGTGTGACTTCAGAAGTAGTGTGTCCATTTTGAGAAGATGGAGAGACACCCGACACCTAAATAAACCATCAAACGCTTCCGATGCAAACAGATTCCCTGAGCGACAGCCAGACTTCTGCTTTTCTTTGATATCTCAAGCGTTGCAAAAGCACCCCAAGGCATTTTCATGTTTGTGGAAACAAATATTAAGTGAAACCGGTGTGCTGAATTGAATTTTTAAAGCTTGTAAAGGGTATAAATTGACATCAAAAGTTTAAAGGTCGTAGAGCTGCCTATCCGAAAGAATGCCATATTAAAGTAAACGAACAGGATGGTACGTTCGACGGTCGTGTATAACGGCACGACGTGCCGTGGGTAATTCGTTGTAGGCCCACTATGATAGTGTGTGTTTGCCAGGTTGTAAGGGATTGAAAGTGATATGCGACTACTCAGCACCTTCTGAATGTCAAGTGTCAACGTTTCAGCCTTTCCGTCCTCATCCCTCTACAATTTAGGCCTATAGAACAAAAGCGATGATTTCATGTCCCAAAATAACAGTGCCGAGCCACAGGAGGAGCCCATCTCACACGCACAACATCACAGAGTTGCTCAGCGGGAGAGAGCACGCTTCATCATTACCTCTCTCCCTTCATCTCTCTCTCTCTCTCTCTCTCTCTCTCTTTCTCTCCACTGCTCTTTCCCTTTCAGTCTACTCACTCTCACCCCCTTTCCTGTCCAAATTCGCCTTTGATTAAACCACATCTCAAAAAAATAAATAAAAACAAATATTATATATATATATATATATATATATATATATATATATATATATATATAATTGATTAGCTCATGTCGCATTATCCTCCAGAACTCGATTCAAACATGTTTTTGTTGAACCCGATCCCGCCATAAGCCCTCGCCAACAACACTGACCTAAAAAAAAAAAAAACAAAAAAACGCGCCAAGCTTTTTATGTTTATTCCTGTCAGTGCGTAGCTCATTACTGCGAGAAACAACCGTAGGCTTCCGATAAAGTTTCGCTTGAATATGAGCTCCTCGGTGTCAGACGTATATCGTGTTCTGATTTAGTGCCGAGCGTGGTTAAGCATTTTAGCTGACAGGACAAGTTGTTTCCAGTCCAGAAATAATTACAAATCCACCCAAAGGAATAAAACTGGCCAGCTTTCAAAATGGGGACAGAGCGACCCTTTCGCTTGACTCAACGTAAACGGATATATTCAGTGTTTTCAGTCGTTATTTGATAATGTTACTTTGTGGGCACGGAGGTTTAGTGGTTTGTCTCGCACGTCACGGGTTGGGGGTTCGATTCCCATCTGCGTCCCGTGTGCATGTTCTCCCGGCGCTTCGGGGTTTCCTCTGGGTACTCCAGTTTCCTCCTCCAGTCCCGAGACATGTCCTGTAGGCTGATTGGCATCTCTAAACTGTCCATAGTGTGTGTGTGTGTGTGTGTGTGTGTGTGTAATTATGCCCTGTGATGGGTTGGCACCCGTTCCAGCGTGTTCCCCACCTTGTGCCCAGGCTCCCGTGTGGATGGATGGATATATAATGTTCCTTGATGAAATGTTATGATGAGATTCAGTGTGAAGTTAATCGTTTTATTTATTTATTTTTGCTTTGCTGAATGATTCACCAATGCAGCCGCCCGCCCAGATTTTGTCCACCTGCCCACGCACATTTTTCTTCCTCGCACAATTCAACCAAAAGTAGCCCAAGCGGAAAGTGGGAAATCTCCCAATCTGGCAACAGGGGTGGTGAGTTCAGGAGAAGGAGCCGCTTTATATAAGTGCAGTCGGAGGACTGAGGCGAGCTTCTAACTTCTCCAGTTCTGCTTGAGGCAGCTTCAGCACCTGCTGCATTATTGATGAGGAGCGCGAGAGAGAAATAGGACAGAAGAGAATGAACTAGATTCTCTGTGTTCATCCCGCATGTTACATAAATGATTGTTGGGATGTTGTGGGGTGTGGGGTGTGGGTGGGTGTGTGTGTGTGGGGGTAGGGGGTGTACCATGCTCTCATTATATTGTGTTCGTCCTCTGAAATGCCATAAAGCCTCACTTCACAGATTCGACTCTTGTGAATCACCGGTTCACTCTAAGCGGATCTCCGAAACGGATTTCCGTTTCGACTCGATTTCGGGTCAAAAGATGCTCGACGGTCGGCTCGCACCTTTCAGTGCTGCCGCTGAAAATGATGCAATCTTCCCTCTGTGGCCTTTCATTTCTCTTTATAAACATATATCTTCATACTGTATAATAACACCACCACCGTGAGCCCAATCATTCCAGGCCAATCGACACCAATGCTAACGTTAGCACGTGGCGCCTCGAGACAGGGCACTACGAGATAGTCTTTTCTTCCAAAAGTAGCACATTGTCTTAAACGGAGGCGAGTCAGGATCTTTCTCACATGCACGAACGAACAGATTGGTGACTCAGCAGGTTGTCAGGTTGCTCTAAACTGTATAATGGCTTAACAGAACATGCCATATGTACCACATGTAGGTGATTACACTCATACACACTGACTTCACTGCTGATACTCATATGACTCATAATCATGGGAAAGTTCACCAGAATGGCAGCAATCACCTAATCAAATATGCATTCATTAAAACGATAAGAAAAAAAAGGTGGTGGGGGGGGGGGTGTGTCCCACTATGCTAATCAAATCTATTATCTTTTTTAGGGTTTCTCACGATGTGCGTCGGACCTCTGAGGAACGCTGTGAGAGGAAATAAGTAAATGATAATCACGAGAACCGTTCTTGACTCTCGACTGCTCAGAAGCATGTGTGCAATATTAATATTAATATATATATATATATATATAGACAGATAGATATGGAGTGCTGACATCGCTGTGTTTTGGGATGAATAATGTATTAGGTATGTATAATTGAGAAGTGCTGTTTAGGTGTGCAGTACATGAAGAATTCAGCGTAATCAGTGTCCTCCAGCACTCCTGAGGAGGTGTCTCATACGACAAACAACGAGTCCCTCGTTATAATATAATCTCTCTAAGCATGTGGCTGTTTAAAAACGACAACAACGGAAAAAAAAACAACACAAAAACGTTACAGCATAGAAAGCTAACCGACCCTTTATTTTACATTTCCTGTTCATATTTGTAGTTGTTCATTTTGGTGATTGTTTTAATGGACGTGAGGTAGGCAAATGAGGCAGAATCCAATCCAAGCACAGAGCTGTGAGAGGAGATGACGACGAGACTGTGCTGAGAGCATTTCCACATTTGGTTAATACCAAGGATTGATTCCGGGCTCGTTTTAGGTAAGGGGTCATCTCCGCAGGTTTGTTTTCACACGGATGAATTCCTTCGTGATAACTGGATCACTTGTGGATATTTTGATATATCACTTATATCATGATACGGGCATGATTTGGTTTTTTTTTTTTTTGAGAAACGGAGGATAATACAGTAGATCCATCCTTTTATTCTTCTTCTCATTGTTCTGATTAGTCACTTATTGTAGTCACGTTTACCTAATAATATCTTTTACCTAATCTCTCTCTCTCTCTCTCTCTCTTTGAGATACGAGTAATCCCGACCCCGACCTGCCCGATCCCCACTTCCGGTCCGGTTGAGTTCTCATCACTTGGAACCATTTGCTTTGTGGATGATGGCTTTAGATTGCAATTGATATGAACAGTTCTGCACTCAAGTCTCCATCAGCGGACAGTTGATGACTTCAGCAAAGTGGACTGTATGTGAAAACTGTAATGAGTTTGCTGGTCACACAACCGCACTGTTTGTTCATGTAATACACAATTATAGAAGGGATTTATTTATGTATTTATTTATTTATTTATTTATAATCCCACTATCCGGTGTCACCCGGATGAGGACGGGTTCCCTCTTGAGTCTCGAGGTTTCTTCCTCATATCATCTCGGGGAGTGTTTCCTCGCCGCCGTCGCCTCTGGCTCGCTCGTTAGGGATGAATCGATCCATTAAAAATGTGCATCCTGAGTTGAGAGATTCCTGTAAAAAGCTGCGTTGTGACAATGTCCATTGTTAAAAAGAACTGTGCGAATAAAGTTGAATTGAATCGAACTTTCATCTCTTCGGCAGACAGCCCGTTCCCTTTTCCTAAGACGGGAAGTAATGCGGCGCACTCAGCCAATCACGGACCACTTTCACACGTGAGGCGGTTTGCACATGGGTGCATCTCAAACGAGCCCGAGAGTAATATTTTTCGGCACAGGTGCCAGTTAGCTGATTTGAAACTTGACCAGAAAATGGTTTTCATGAATTGTAACTTGACTTGGATTCAAATGACTCAGCGATTTGAATTTAACACGCAGGCATGGGCGGCTGTGGATCAGGTGGTAGAGCGGGTCGTCCACTAATCGTAGGGTCGGCGGTTCGATTCCCGGCCCACGTGATTCTACATACCGAAGTGTCCTTGGGCGAGACACTGAACCCCGAGTTGCTCCCGATGGCAAGTTAGCGCCTTGCGTGGCAGCTCTGCTACCGTGTGTGTGTGTGAACGGGTGAATGAGAACCAGTGTAGAGCGCCTTGGATAAAAGCGCTCTATAAGTGCAGATCATTTACATACTGTAACTGTGTCTTCGGTCTTAAATAACGGTACTCAAACTATATTACTGCGGTTCATTAACTTAAGAGTTCCCCAGATAAATCTAAATTGAATCATCTGTGAAAGCAACTGACGATTCAATTTAAATCGAATCAACTCGAGTCTCAGACTCGACTCGAGCGGCAGGTCGAGTAACCCGAGTCGCTAACTTAAAACTTGACTTGGGTAAATGAAGTGACACACAAAAACCAGAAAGAGCCAGAAACGATGTGATACACACTCTAAGCAGGAGTCACCAACCCTGTTCTTGGAGATCTTCCTTCCTCCATCAATAATGATACCCACCTGACTATCTAATCATTGCCTTAAGAACCTCGAAAACAGGTGTGTTAGATGTTGGTTGGAGATGAAACCTGCATGGAGGTAGATCTCAAGGACGATTGTTGATACCTTACACACACTTTGACAGAAGTTCTTGTCTCACAGCCTTCATAGACTTCTTCTCGAATGCCACACACTGAGGCGGTTACGCAAGCGCTGTATTTCATTACGAACTTGTCCGCCATCTGATGACCTTTCTGAGACCGGTCTCATATATTCATACCACATACACACAGTAATCTTCCTCTCTAAATGAACCTTTATGAAAGCACTCCGCGCTTGTTCCAGAAGCTAAAGAGCAGCTAAATGAATTCGATAAACTTAATTACAAGTTGTTGAATCTGATTATAGATGGGTTTTTTTTTTTGGTCTGTCATTGTTTAGCAAAATAAGGGAACAGGCAGGCTATAGAAAGGAAGTGCTGAAAAAATGATTTATATCTTAACGTTTGTCTGCTAATTCAGTTCGATTGATTCACCTGTTCAGCCCTAATGGATACGTGTTTATTTCTTAACGTCGTGTAGACAAACTCCGTTCACGTGCATGTTACAAAGTCATGTGCACGCGGAGAGCAGGGTTTCGTGTCGCTGTTACCATAACAACAAGGAGCACATGAGTCCGGTCAGAGTGTTGAGCTTTTTAAAGATGCGACTTTTTGTTGTTTTTAATCATTTTAGTTAGTCGCAGTTAGATTTATAATAGCGCATAGTATGGGAAGGCATGGGGGGGTATCTCCTCAACCACCACTAGTGTGTAGCGTCTGCCTGGATGATGTGACGGCGGCCATATCGCGCCAGAACGCCCACCACACACCGGCTACAGTATTAGTGGAGAGGAGAGAGTGATGTAAGCAATTCAGAGACGGGGATTATTAGGGGGCGGTGATAGATAAGGGCCAATGGGGGAATTTCACCAGGATACAGGGGTTCTATTCCTACTCTTAATAAGTCTCAAATGTTGTGTCACTTTGTGACTGTTGTAAAGTTGCTTAGCATTTGATATTTGCTCTAAGGATCGATCAGTTGTTGAACGAAAAAAAACAAAACCATACACGCATTAGCCATCGATAATCCAGATAAACAGCGTTTCCTGATCTTCTAACGTTACCCACGTTAAAAGCTCTTAAGAACGCGGAAGCTTCTGGCGAAGATATAAATGCTCGGCCAACTCTATCGAGGAGAATCAGCGTCCTCAAAGTGTACGCACCCATCCCACCGCATAACCGCACCGCGGTCAATTTATAACACGTCTGACGGCAAGACGAGCCGTTTTCAAACAGTACCATTTTCACGCGCGGTTTCCGATAGTGAAAGTAATCAGAAACCAAAAGAAAGTTTACGGTATAACCACCTCCGCTCGGCAACCGCGTGGAATCGATGAGCTGTAATCTGGACGGGAGGTGAGGGAGACGACATACCGCCCGTCCGTTCAGAGAAATAGAAAATTGATTCCCTGAAAGACTCCGTAGTCCATCCCATCTCGCTGATTAGCTATCAGCTGGATTCTTTACAGATTATTTGGCCTCATATCAACATAGCAGCAGGGAGGAGAAGAAGAAGAAAAAAAAAACCCCAAACAAAATCCACGTGAGGAGCCGATCTGAAAAGAGGAGCTCGTATTCCTCTGGGGGACACCGGATATCGGCGTTTCGAGGTTGTTTACGAGAAGTGTCCCAGCTTGATTCAAATACCATCCAATGAAATCAATCTTCTAATCTCGTTAGAATTCCTCCGAATTTTGCCGGAGATTGGGCTGGACTATAGAGTCTGCACCAAGAGAGAGTTGTAGTTCGGAATGTCGATAAAAGGAGATATAAATGGAGACAGATATCAGGCCTTTCTTAATTAAAATCCATGTACTAATTATAGCTCGATCTGCATCTATGAGCTGCTCACTCCAGCACACTCTCCACCGTCTGATCACTCCATCCCTCCCGAGTGCTTCCGATCGGGCTGAAATGCAAAAAAAGACCGAGTCGGGGGGTCACGTAGAGGTCACGTGCAGTCATCATTATAGGCTTGTGAGGTCAAGGCTCTTAGGCCTTCTGCTCTTGTTTCCACATGAAGAGATTTATGGGCCATCTAATGCGTTCTGACATGTCCCAGAATCAACTAGAATATTATATTAACGGAAGAGTACAGCAGGGTTGAAGAGTGCGCTGACTGAGGGGTAGAAGTCAGACCCTGGGGAAGCCATTTGGCTCGGCGTATAAGTAGCTGCTGCATCTCCGTTTACGGCCATCTCCATTTACGGGCATGTTCGGATCGAGCACGTTCGTTCTGCCGACTTTAAGAAATCTGAATCTCTCACACTCCTAGATGCTAAACTGGATTATGTCTCATATGAATGTCAAGCAACGGCGTTTAAAGGCAGAGCTCCTCTGGCTGAGCTGAAACTTTTCTCATTATCACACCTTAACATGTTAAGCTAGTATCATTAGCGCAGCGCTTCACTGTTTACCTCGAGTAAATAGAGTATGTCGTGTACGGGCTGAACTACCTTCATGAAGGATTCCGCACCGAGGCTTATAAAACGCTTTCGGCTTAAAACCGATCGGATATCTTGTTTTGAAACTTTTTAATATTTCATCTGTCAGCTTCAGTGAACAACTCGAAACGTCCCAAGGTTGAGTGTGTTTGTTCTCGCTCAGCACACCGAAAAGAGAATGTTTAATTAGCTCATGAATCGCTAATAAAAAGCGCTAAACAGCCGTCCGTGCCGCACCGCGTTCCGCTGATGGCCGTGCGGGGAGCCAGGCCTGCCGCGCTTTACATTTTCGCACTTTTTTTGTTTTAAAGTCGTGCTTATCAGAGCTGCAGCGATGCACCCTGAGAGATCAGGACCTAATTGCTTAATCAGGACGAACACACTGATTTTAATGACTCGGGTATCCCAGAAGGCATTGCTTTTAATGAGGTCTCCACCTCTTTTCCAGGGTCACATTCTGTACCCTAGAAGCAATGGTTGGAGAAGTGTTAAAGTTGCATAAGCGTCTGCGGACGTTTATTAATCGTTTCCGTGCGTGCGGTTAGAGTGTAAAACTCTCCGATCTGCGGAGCTCAGGGATAAGGTCATGTCGGTGATGCCGTTCATTATCAGATAAGCCTCTGATCTCGTCACTCTCTCTCTGGGCCTGTACTGACGGGTTTCTTTTTTTAACACGGAACTTAATTTAATCTCTATATTAATCTCACGGGAAAGTCCGTGGTCGTTCCGGGTACGGGAGGATACACGCTTCACCTGGGAGTTATTGTGAAGGTGTCCACCTCGATCTGTTCTGACAGACAGAAAAGCAGAGATAAGAAAGACAGAGGCCAGCCTCTCAGCACAGTTTCTGGGACACATCCCCTGATCTTGCCAGGCGGAGAGCCGGAAACGAAACGAGCGAGGGAAGAAAGAAGGCAGGAGTGAAGAAAGACCAGCAGCAGGAGAGAGAACAGCGAGGTTTGAAGGATAGCCGTTTGAGATCTGGATTGAAGTCTCAGGGGTTTCCGGGGCCTTTGAAGGGGATTTGCGAGTGTGGCTACGATGGAAGTGGAGGCTTCCAGCTTCAAAACGTGCTTTTCTCCATACAGTCTGCGGCGGCGTTAACGTCTGTAATCGTTTTCGACTCAGTATTATCGGTAACCTTTCAAGGACGCGGCGATATCACGGGCCCTAATGCGAACGATTTACATTTTATCCTCATATGCTGATAATATCATCGTCACGTCTCATAGTCCAGAATCGCAACACCAACTGTCCTCTCCTGCGAGTTCATGACCTCATCTTTGCGCCGAAGATACGCTTCCCTCACTTCTCGGCTGTGACCCCATTTTCCCTCTCTCTCCGAGACGCGATATCAAGTCTCGAGCATAAGCGAAATCCCATTTTACCAGGTTTCAAACTACTGAAAACTACTAAATGAACTTATTGGATGCAATATTTACGCGAGTCCCACACACGAGGGCTGTGCCGAACCTTCGAGACCTAGCATTTCTAGCGCATTTCTCAGCGCGAGGAAGTCTATTATGTTGTATATATGCTTATTTCACAGGCTGACAAATTGTTTTGTAGTGCTTGGGTATGTTGTTTTTTTTTTGTGTTTTTTTTTCCCGTCTTCTTTCGCCAGCTATCAAAAAGCCTCTTAATACAATTATAATGATTTCTCTTTGCCTTACACATGAGATGTTACAGCTCAGTAAACTGTAATTGGACCTGTTTTTAGGAATCATCAGACTTCCATTATATACACATCACAAACTCATTTGTAGAGCACTTCTCAATATTTGAGCAATGAACAGAGACTCGCTCTACTATTCAAATGACAAACCCTTCATTTAGCATAACAGACATGATAAATGTGCTTTTTGAACTAGAATACAGACAGCTATTAGAGAGGCATTATTTGAATGCTAAACGGGCATTACTGCGCTTGCCGATTGCGGCCGGCCGGGCTGCTAGAACAATCGCTGCAAGCAGGACTTTGAGTGACAGCTGATTCGTCATGCCTGTTCTCATGTTCCTCCTCACTAACTCGGGACAATTAGACTCTTTCCTGTCAATTAATGTGTTTAGAAAGAGCGATAAACGATGCATTGTGTATCGTTTCATAGTGTGTGTGTGTCGAAGGGAGGAATAGAGAAGTGCATGTGTAGCATATTATTAGCTGGAAAAGCTATTACAATTACCTGACTAATTTATAATATAGTTTATGACCAGGGTCGGGAGGGTTACTTTAAAAATATATTCAGTTACGAATTACTTCATGAAAAATGTCACCAGTAACGTAATCCATCCATCCATCCATCCATCTTCTATACTGCTTACCCTCTTCAGAGGTCATGGGGAACCTGGAGCCTATCCCAGGGAGCATCGGGCACGAGGCGGGGTACACCCTGGACAGGGTGCCAATCCATTGCAGGACACACTCACATACTCCGGACACTTTAAACACGCCAATCAGCCTACCATGCATGTCTTTGGACTGGGGGAGGACATGAGTGCCCGGAGGAAACCCCCGCAGCACGAACATGCAAACTCCGCACACACAGGGCCACGGTGGGAATCGAACCCCCGACCCTGGAGGCGTGAAGCCTCCAGGGTCGGGGGTTTGCATCTTGTGGTACGGCCTCCATATTTCCGCTATAAGTCTTCTTCGAAAGGAGGATTGTGATACCTTCACCCCTGCCCTGTCATCATCTGTTGTTGTTTTCCTGGGCCGACCTGTTCGGTGTCTGTCGTTCAGTACACCGGCGGTTTCTTTCTTTTTCAGCACATTCCAAATTGTTATACTGGCTACGCCCGATGTTTCTGCGATGCCTCTGATCGACTTTCCCTCTTTTCTCAGCTTCAAAACGGCTTGCTTCACTCCCATAGACAGCTCTCTGACCCTCATGTTGGTTTATCCTTTTTAACAACAATTGCAGTCTTCACAGGTGAAACTGAAGCTTAAAACCAAGAGTAGATGTTCAGAACTATTTATTGCTTAAACGATCAATCTAACAGGACACACCCGGGTAACAAGAACCACCTCGTAGTCATGTATTCCAATATTTTTGCTCGCCTACTAATTCGGTGGTCTGATACAAAAAGTGCCATGTTCTGTGTCATTTAACACGTCGACATACATATAAATACCAGGAAATAAAAGCTGAAATCCTACACGCTCTTCTCATGTTCATCTTTTGATCTCAAACCCAAGCGACCCATTTTCAACCACCTTGCATTTTTAAAAGTCTTAAATGATTATGTTTTTGTACTATATCCTAATCTATACTGGTAGAGCGCAACACTTGCTCCTTCGTTTCTCTTCAGTAAGTGTAATCTCGCTCAAGGTCCTGGTGGGAATACACCCTGAACGGGACACCAGTCTATGCCGGCGTCCAAGATGGCATGCCGCGACAGTACTTACCGCATTCGATTCGGTACCTACTGCTCGGCCGTCCGCACAGTACGTACTGATCAGTACGAGTGGTAAGTATGAATGCGATCCGGACGTACTACCCGGCATGTATTCTGACACGAATCAAACGCATTGGCTACACAAGAAGAAGGAACTGTAAATGCCACTCATGGTGTTCACCATGAGTTCTGCAGTGGCATTTGGCTTGAAATGATTTCAGAGTGGAATTCAACGATATCTGATCGGTCCCAGGCACCACTCGTACAGAGCTGCAGTCTGATTGATAGCTCGGTGCGTCCGTGTTGGTGTGGTCAGTTTTTTTTTTTTTCCCTGAGTGTTTATACGCTTCATATCGAAGGAAATATCTAACTGACATTTCAAACGCCAAATATCAACTTGACACTTGACTTGACGGGATGATGTAATGATTTCAGGTGATGCAATAAACCGAAAACATGCTGCAGGTGTAAAATCCGAGAGCATATTATCATTTAAATGACTGATTCATTTGCGCGACCTTGTCATCGGGTCCTCTGCTGAACCCCACATGGTTCTGCACAGATTGAGCCTGCCCCACAGAAGAGCAAATTAACATAAAAGCAATTAATTCAATAATTAGTCTGCTTTAATCACACCATTTGCCATATACTTTCAGATGTAATTATTTATTCTATAATTAATGAAGGGTGATTAATAGTGAGATTTCGATGAGCTGTGTTCGAGTTCGCACTGGTTTCGAGTCTTGTAATTGAGAAGTTAGATCATTAATGCTGGACAAGGTCTCGACCTGAAATCTTCTCGGAGAGAGAAGTCCTGAATGCGTTCAAGCTGCTCGGAGATCCTGTGTTTGAAATCACTTTAAGCCAGTATGAGGAGGAACCTGTACAGGATGAAATGTTTTAGTCAAGACCGGCATTGTCAAGTCCAAGACAGGTTCAAGACCAGGACTGGCTGAGATCAAGTCTTAAGGGGGTTGACACCAAGTCAAGGTCGAAGTTCAAATGAAAGCAAGACACGATTAAGAACGGAAATCATAAAATCCTCCTCTGAGGCCGCACGCCTGTACTTCGACTCGCCGGCTTCACTCATGCATCGCACCAATCATGTTTTCTAAAAGAACGGGATTAGTTTTGTCAAGACCGAGACTATATTTAATGAGGCCAATGGCCAAGACTGAGACAAGTCCAGGTACGAGTGCCAATGTGTCCAAGACAAGTCCGAGTCAATAGAGAAAACCTCTACAACCCTACCCTCTCGAGACATTCGTAGACATGACGATAATGTTGCACGTTATATTTAAGTATTGTATCATTGCACTCGAAGCACAAACTAACCCGGGGGCCGGGGGGGTTGGGGGGTGTGAATATATACTGTATGCAACAAAGAAATGGCAGCTTTGTTGTTTAATTCACCTTCATGTCGGGGCACGAGGCAGGGGACGCCCCGGCGGGGTGACAAACCATCACATTTACACACTACGGACAATTTGGAAACGCCGATCAGTCTGCAACGATTGTCTTTGGACGGAGGGAGGAAACCAGAGCACCAGGAGGAAACCGACGAAGCAAGGGGAGACCACACAGGGCGGATCTGGGAGTCGAACGCCTAACCCCGGATGTACGAGGTAAATGTGCTAACCGCTCATCCACCGTGTCCCCCATTCCAGACAATGTGTATTACCGCCCAAGCCCCGCCTCCGCCCCGTGCACGTAGCGTTTACATGTTCTCCCCAACGCTTCGGGGGTTTCCTTCCTTCCAAATTATCCCTAGTGTATAAACGTGTGTGTGATCGTTCCCCGCGATGGGTTAGCACCCCGGCCCCCGCTTCGTATGCTTCCAGAGTCCCCTGGGATAGGCTCCAGGCTCCGGGCTCCACTCGACCCTGTGTCGGATAAGCGGTACGGAAAATGGACGGATGGAGAGATGGAGGGATGAAGCGTGTTGCTTTTGCGATCACGTTGAGCTCCACATAAGTAAAGGAAATATTACCATTCTGAGTACGAGCACAAAACGGAGTGAATAATAGATGAGCTACATTAGCAATTTAAAAGCAACACAAGTAGTGCATTTTCAAGGATGACAAACTTTTTTTTGAAAACATATCCACTTTATTACTTTTTGATTTGCTTTTCATGTGCGTGAGCGAGAAAACGTCTGCGGAACGATCTGACAGTTTTGACCTTGTGTGGACATGTGTAGACCTTATGTGAAGAAAACTTTTTTTTTTTTTTTTACAAAAACAAAAGACAAACAAAGCACAACAACAAAACAAACCAAACCCAGAGGTTTTCTTTCAGTTACTGAGCTGAAGGTTAAGGTTATAATAATACTTGAACATAACAAGGATAGTAAGGTGTGTATGAGAAGGAATTATTCAAACTTTATTATTTTTTTTTAGTGCATTTATTAGTTGTCAAAAACCCTCCTCTAGCATTCACATGAAGTTATTTATGGGTTCGTGCGTTACAAAGGTGTGTACCTGTACTCACTTGCCGAGCTCTCTGTCTAATTAGCGTCGGTCTAGAAATCAGAGGACACCCAGGAACCGAGTCACACATAACACACATAATAAAGCAACAATTCACACGCAGATTTCTACCCTTAACTCTGCAGCCCTTCACTCGCTCATCACGCTCTCATCCGGCCTGGACCGGATGTGTTCTCTGCTGAAAAGTGGATTTAGAAAGATCTCCGAGCTGTACTGAGACACATATGAAGAGTCGCTCTCCAGACTCACAGCGTTTCAGTGTATGCGCTCGAGTCGTCAGTAGTGATTCAGACTTCAGCCTCTCACGGTTGCCACCTACACAGGCCCTTGTGTACGCCGCAGATGAGAGCCGAGATACATGTGCAGTCAGCTGGCCTTACATCCCAGAATAGCCCGGTAACTACGGCAACTGCATCTGTGTGAGCGAGCGTGTTGGAGGGAGTGTACCGAAGTTAATGTGCCATCCCCCATCCGTTTCCTCTCTCGCTCTCTCTGTGTAATTACATGTAATTGGTGTTCCCCCTGAGACGACCCTACGAACGTGAATCCCCCACTCGCGTTTTCCTTTGATTTAAAAGTGACTCCGTCCTCACCCATTTGCCAATAACGATCATTCGTAATTTGTTGATGAGAGGTAGTCATGGTGTTGAGATGACCCTCTCGATGCCAGCCCATAATTACTCCCACAGCCGGCGTGCAGCATGTGCTCACAAACAAATCTTTCTCACACCCACACGTGCTCATGCAACCGCGCTCACCTTCAGTCTCCTCCTGAATTTCACTGGTTTGTCTCCCCTAGAATGAATCGACTGTCTGCACAAATCGACTTATTTGGTTAAAGCTGGATGTCTTTTTCCCGGTCAGTGTTAAGCTGTTGACGTGACTTTTCCTTGTGCACCGTCGGATATGCGAGCCAGGCCACGTGGCCGTGACGCCAGGATTGGAGACGGACAGGGAAGCTAAATAAAATGGAGTCACTTCTCTCACGCTTTTAAAAGAAACTGTGAAGTAGATGTAAGAATATGAAACTAGTTTCCACTCTGTGTGTGTGTGTGTGTGTTTATAAATGGTGAAGGTTGCAGGTTTGAGACGGTGGCATGTGTATTTATGCTCCGAGGTGGCCAGCGTGCAGACAGGATTGAGTGTGTGTGTGGACAGGTCCATTTTTCAGTCGTTTCTCCGCAGGCTGCTCCTCAAGGTCTCTTCGTCACGTCTCCGATGGTTTAATGAGAGCCGCGAGGACACAAAGGCACCTGCCCCTTTCACAGACAGAGAAAGAAGTGAGAATACAAAGGGGTCGAGATGAATTGCAAGAAAAGTACAACCACGGTTCCAAAAAAGTTGGGACATGTTTCCCAAGTATGGGACATGCTAATAAAAACAAAGAGGAGTGATTTTGTAAATGTACTTTGACTTGTGTTTAAACAAACAAACAAACAAACAAAAAAACGTATAAAGACGAGGTATTTGATGTTTTATCTAATCATCTGCATGGATTTTTAAATTTTTTTTTTGGAGGTAAATGTTTATTTTGTAATTGATGCATGCAACAGAAAAGTTTCCAGAAAAGTTGGGACAGGGGCGATTTAGGACTAATATCGATGTGATGAGTTGAAATAAGAAGGTGATGTGAAACAGGTGAGACGATCGTCTAATCATGGTATATAAGGAGGCTCTAAGAAAGGCCCAGTCCTTCAAGAGCGAGGACGGGTCGAGTCTCGCCGAGCTGCCAACAGATGCGTCAGGGAATAATCCGACACGTTGAGAAGAACATTCCCCAAAGACAAATCGGTAGGATTTTGGACGTTTCACCTTCTACAGCACACAATATAATTAAACGATTCAAGGAATCCGGTCAAATCTCTGTGCGTAAAGGACGAGGCCGAAAACCGCTTCTGAATGCGCGTGATCTCCGATCCCTCAGACGTCACGGTCTTAAAAACCGTCATGAGTCTGTAATGGAGATCCTGACATGGGCTCGGGAATACGCTGGTAAAACTTCGTCAGTCGACACCATTCGCCGCTGCATCCACAGATACAAGTTAAGGCTTTACTACGCAAAGCAGAAGACGCACATCAACACTGTCCAGAAGCTCCGCCCACTTCTCTGGGCTCGATCTCATCTGAGTGGAGTCGTGTTTTGTGGTCCGACGAGTCGACGTTTCAAAAAGTTTATGGACAAAACAGCCGTCGTGTTCTCCGGGCCAAAGAGGAAAAGGACCGTCCAGGCTGTTTTCAGTGTCAGGTCCAAAAACCAGTGTCAGTCATGGTATGGGGGCGTGTCAGTGCACATGGTATGGGGGAGGATGACGAATGAATGGAGGAAAATTCCGCTCGCTAAACTTAACCAACTGGAGTCTTCACTCAGCGTCCAAACGCTTAATACGTGTTATTATTATAAATGATTATATATTCAATTATTCTTAAAATAAAAACTGTTACACAGCAGTAGACCGTCTCCACCTTTTTTGGAGTGTGTTGCGGTCATCAGATTTGAAACGAGTGTGTATTTACAAAAATAATTTCAATTCACAAAATAAAACATCGAACAATATGTTCAGAATGTGTCTTCGATAGAGTGCAGCGTGAACTGACTTTTCAAACGACTCTTTTTGTTTTGTTTGTTTTTTGTTTGTTTGTTTTTTGCATTTTTCCATACTGTCCCAACTTTTTCGGAATTGGGGTTGTACATGAACAGGTCATGAAATGTTCTCAACTGTATTTAATGGCAAAGACAAGATTCTGAGAGGAATGATGTGTTCCACTGAGCAGCATTCTGTCTGGGAAAAAAAAAAAGAGAAGGAAATGTGGGGACTGAGAACACAGGAAGTGTTGTGTTGCTTTGTGTGTGTGTGTGTGTGTGTGTGTGTGTGAGAGAGAGAGAGACAGAGTGTATGTGCGTGTGTGTGTGTGTGTGTGTGTGTGTGTGTGTGCGTATGTGTGTGTTGACAGTGATTTGCAGGGCGTTTCTTAATGACACCACTACACAATTCTAGCTTTGCGGGGGAGAGAGGCGATGGACTTTTGACACGGTAGTAACTATGGCAACCTTCGTCCTCTGCTTGCATTGACAGAGTGCTGCTTTTAATGGTTCTGAGTGAAACATGGCCAACGACCTCTCGGCCTGACTCCGGACACGAGTTATGGCCCAAATCTGGGCTTGGGGCGAGCGCTATGGAGCGGTAACCAAGGTCATGGATCAAAAGGGGTCATCCATCTTCACTGAGCCGGTTTAGATCCCTGCAGTCGTCTGGTCCTCCGTTCTGTTCTGTGTGTGTGTGTGTGTGTGTGTGTTGAAGTCAGCATATTAATGGCAGATCTCTCTACTTGACACTGAAAGACCTTTATAAACCTTATAAAGAATATACCAGGAAATTGAACGCCGTCCCGTTACCTTACACGGATGCGAAACGAATCGCGCCAAGCCCGTAAATCGTCCGCCCGGTAAACGTCACCACGTGTCGGAGCGGCGCGAATACGGCGTGCGACGACTCGGATGTCTCCGGAAGCCTTCGACCAACTCCGATTGTCTTCAACCGACGAGTGAGGACGTAACGATCTGACCTTAGACCATTACGGATAGATCTCCGGCATCCGAAAGACATCCTTCTTCCGCCGGTTCTAGTCGTTCCCGGAGTCTGAAAATATCACCATTTACGGCGTTTCCTGTGACAGGAATAAGGTGGCGTTACATCATCCGTGTGTGTGGGAGGCTCAAATGGAGTTTGAGCTGCAAGAGAAAGGCCAAAGAAGAGCCACGTTTCAAAATGCCAGCAGCTAATTTTAGTGTTCGGATGGAAAACCAGACAAGAAATTACTACCTGATTCATTAAAACCAATTCATTTTTATGCGCCGTTTCGTTTTTATAGATATATATATATATATATATATATATATATATATATTACACATCAAATGATCTATCCTGTGAATGAGTGTTTTCTATCTGCGATCTGAAGGGCATTTTGAAGGGTTCACTGTGGTACTGTCCTTCACCGAGGGTCGATGCTGCGATCTCTTTTTAACGATGTCGTCCGCGTTAGCCCGGTCTCCGTGTCTTCGTCGCGCGTGTAAAGCTCGACGCTCCATATGCTGTATATTAGTGCTGGAAGACTGAGATGCTAATATAATCAAGTAAGCTCACTAAACGCACTAAACATCCCCTGTGGACTCCTGCCAAACATTTCCTCTCACCAAACATTCTGCTTGTGCGCATGGGTTTTAAGGGAGGATAGAAAGAGGCGCACCGCACTGTGTTTCTGTAAATGCCTGGGTTTCGATTATTCTCCGTGTGTGTGTGTGTGTGTTATAGGACAGGTGGTGTTAGGACGGTCTGGGTGATCGATTTTCTCCCTCTGATGTTGATAACTGACAGTGGCAGCATGCCAGGCTGGTGTGTTTAACCAAGTTACACAGGGTCTAATAGTGAAGAAAGAGGCCCATCTTTCTGTCCTAGCGTTTATGTATTGATATATTTATATATTTAAATATCCCACAAGCAGGCTGTGAAATAAAAATAAAGCGTGCACGGATTAACGCATCGGCTTCGCCTCTCTGAGCCGGCCGAGCTGTCGGCTAGCTCGGCGCTCTGTTTCAGTGGGACGGCTTTTCGACGGCGCAGCGGACGCGAGCTTTGCGAGCGAGGTATCCGTGGGTCCGTGTTAATTACCAGATCAGAGGGACGTCCCGGCTGTTTTTGATAACACGGGTCTCGGGCCTGTTTTTACACCGGGGGTCGAAACAAAACGTTTCGTTTGAGCTCGGAGCTCCAAAACATTTTTATCAGCGCTGCGGTTCGAACACACTCATACATCAAAATGACACCCTGGTGTGTGTGTGTGTGTGTGTGTGTGTGTGTGTGTGGAACGTACAGGGTGTTTATTACCTCTCGGCTTTTCTGCTGCCACGCCAGACGCTTCTTCGCTTTGTCTCAGATCCCTTCGTCCTGTCTGCACTGTCTGCAGGCCAGTGTGTGAGTGTGTGAGTGTGTGTGTGTGTGTGTTTGCTCACATAGGAGGCTCTGTTCAGGATTTTTTCACTTATATGAATCAGGCTTGGAGTTATTGACGTTAAACACTTCTACAGGACAGGACAGTCCCTAGAATCCTGAACACCCAGTCCATTGCTCCTGACGTATCTGGCACATTGTTAGATACAAAATACCTGCCAGGCGACAAAACACACACACACACACACACACACACACACACATATACACCCTGGGCATTTCTGGTGAAGACTCATCTGGAAGAAAAACAGACAGTCACACTGTGAAATCAGCCAGTCGGATCGACACCAGCTGATATGTGTGTGTGCGCGCGCGTGTGTGTGTGTGTGTGTGTGTGTTGTGTAAGAGAAATGAGGGGATACAAACAGTCCATTTGCTCATCCGTTTGCTCACAGAGCAACTTTATGGAGGGGAAAAAAACAACAACAACAAAAAAAAAAAAACGCAGCCATTTTCTCTTCATGTCCGGTGGCAGAGGGTTTTTTTTTCCCCAGCACAACAAAATCCCCAGTTTTGAAATAACACGTCCGATATTAATTAAGTCTTCGAGCGTCGAGTTAGTCCCAGATGGACGCGTATTAATTTTGCGGCGAGCGCTTGCTCCGATTCGCTCGACGCGAACAACGTCGAACGACTCAATTTCTTCATCTGAGACTCATTTGCATCGTACTTCACTGTAGTCTAATGCTAAATAAGCAGGCTTACCCCTAATACTGAACTAATGCGATTGCGCAATAACTCAACCGCTCCAGATATTTAAAAAAAAACGCATATTACTTTTAAAAAACGAAACAAAACCAAAAAACCCCCCCCAATAATGTCTCAAACTGACAGTAAATAACAAACTCTGTTAGTACGAACTGATTCCGGAAATTGTATGTATGTATGCATGTATTTATTTATTTCTTTTCATGCCTGGAAGACTCAGCTTTTAAAAAAAAAAAAAAAAACCCAAAACAATAAAATCTCTTTAAATACCCAATACTTCCTCCGTCTGTTCGTTCTGCGTGCTTTAACAAAAAAACGAAAGGCTTTAACGACAGCCCTAAAAGGCACGCGTGTGCTACGCGCTATCTAATTACGGCGCTCGGAGTACGGGAAACTAAACGAATGATGTAGCGGGAAGCTCATTGTTAGCGGTGGAGGTGTGTTCGCGACGGCTATCTGTCTTACCTGTGTTGTTTGTTTGCGCTTGTTAGAGGCCGTAATTGTGTTTCTGTTTAGCGCCGAGCGCGTTTCGCTCCGACAATTCAGCCTATTCTTTTCCAAACCGTATCTTCCCGACGCACGCCATCGGGAGCGTAGCATCATCCGCGCCCTCGAGCTGTTAGCATTTTAATACGCTCCATTATTCACTGCTTTACCAAAGAGCACTTTTACCTACCCCTCCTAATCGTTTATATTTTTATATCGCGTATAGAACGTTCCGGATGTTAGAGGACACCCTGTGCGGTTTCGACAGGAATTCGAGGGCTTTATATAGATTCATATTAATCCAGTGGCCTTCAGAAGCGCCGTTGATTAACCCACATAACCAGAATAAGATAATTACCTTTGCTCTTTTTCCTCGCTAATTCTCTGCGGATGTCATTCTCGGCTAATATCGAACGAGACAAAGAGAAAGAGAGATCGTGATCGAGCGAGAGAGCGTCCGTTACGCGTTAGTTATTATTAATATCCTGTTATTCCCTAATTAAGTGGCGTCATCGCCGTAACGTTTATATCCCGGGCGCCGGAAGCGATTGAAACGGTTTCGCTCGTTATTTTTTCCCGACACGTGTAGCGATATTTCTCTGCGACGAAGATGTGAGGAAGAACATATTTATTCGCTTATTTATTATTTTGCAAGGTGATGTTATACGTCGAAATCCGGACCGGACGTGCACGTACGTGAGCGCCTTACCTTAACGATACGGTGACAACGCCGGCAGAGACGTTAACGAGCGTGTGCGCTAGGAACCGACCAATCGCGGTGGATCACAGCAACGAAAGCGTCCACGTCACATCAGATATGGAGTTTCACGACGCCGTTCGTACTGTCCGCTTGATCTCCACGGCGACATGATAAACAGCACGGCGATTAGATTGCAGCGCTGAAGCGCAGGTTCGAGATCACGTTGTTATGTATAATGATGCCGTTCCAGCGGTGTAGGACCCGCCTCACGGTGCCAAGCACGCCGCTTTGGGTCGTACGTTCATGCGGTACTGCGTCACATCGTGCAGCGTGCAGGTGCAAGACCAAATCGTACACCAGTCTAGCCTGGACGTTTCACGTTCGCAGTATAGTCTGCGAATCGAGACGTCCGTGACGTTTATGGCTCCGGATTCATATTCTTCACGCGCGTCGATATCTCGGATAGCCGAGATATCTCGCGATTTCTCGCAATGTTATTTGATATTCCCTTTAAGCGTGAGAAAGAGGGTTCAGAACGATGGGTTTTAGTGCTTTTCTATCGAGACTTGATCTTGTTTTTTAAGAAAAAATAACCTGAAGATTGAAGCTGGAGCTGGCTCGGTAAGACGTTCTGTGCCCACGGTTTGTCCCTGGGTTTTTTTTTTTTTTTTTTAAACCACAGAAGAACAACAAAGCAGTGTAAAAACCAAAGTGGTGTGAAAAGCCCTGACCCTATACAAACGAAGTTCTCCTCCCCAGGAGGAAAAAGTTTAAATAGCTGACACAGACGCCCCATTGATGTCTCCTTGCCTGCCGGACTAATTTCCGCTACTGTCCTTTCACTCTGCTCTCCCTGAGACAGACAGATAGACAATTTAATTCAGAGAGAGAGAGAGAGAGAGAGTGTGAAGGTCTAACAATTTCCTCTGTCAAATGAAATGAAATCAAAGAGCTCATCATCTGAATCTAATTATTATTTTCAGAAAATGAAAATAGACTACTGTAAAAGAGATGGAACTAAATGTATTGCCTAATTAAATTTGAGAAACTTATACCCCGTCAGATCTGTGAAATACCCCCCCCACACACACACACACACACACACCTCCTCCTTCCCCCTTCCCCCCTTTGTTTTGTGCAGTGTATTCAGGGTTTCTAATTTAATATCTGGAGATCAGTTTTTATGAGATCATTTCAGTAAGATCTGTACCAGGTGTCTCCGCACTGTGTGTGTGTGTATGTGTATGTGTGTGTGTGTGTGTGTGTGCATGCTGAGTCTGGAGCACAGTCACATCCCTATATTTCATCGAGGCTGCCACAGTAAAAATGGAACTTGTCAAGCTGAGGTCTGCTCAGCCTCTCCAGGAAATTGCCACTTGTACAAATTTGTTGGCAAAAAATATTGACCCGAAGTGAAATCTCGAGTAGGATACGATGTGATAGTGTATCTTTGGGGGAGGGGGGGGGTTAAAAAGGAAAGAGGCCTAATAAGGGCGTCGTTAGCGATAACCTGTAGAGTACGCGAATTCAACAGTAGGAATGGTCGAACCGTCACGGATATGTGTTTATTAGCATAACGTTTACCTTTATAGCGGAATAATCAGCCAGCCTTTTAAGATAATGCAGACAAAGTACGGGCTTAATCTGGCTGGAGCGTGTACCCTAATTGTACTCGTAATTCACTGTCGGTTCATCGATTTAACAAATCACTTTTTATCCACTCCGTGCATAATGGCATGCCTTTCGGATGCAATGCACCCGACGAGGCGCTCGATTTGCTCGTGGTTTCGCTGAGGGATCGTTCGTTAAGAAGCGTTTTGAAGAGTTTACGGGTCGCCGGTCGACTCGAGGTGAAGATACTGTGATAGACGCGGCGCTGTTTTGACGAGGGACCCGCATGGCACGGAGCCAGCGTGGTGATGCTGCAGTGTGTCAGGGTGTAGTGCTGAGTGTGGGTGTAGTACTGGTGCCGATCGTGAGAACTCACGGACAGGGTGGTGTATACATCCTCAGCGCTGAGAGAGAGAGAAAGAGAGAGAGAGAGAGAGAGATTCAATACCTCTTTATTCAATCAAAACAGGGTTATGTACAGCTTGATGCTCTGTTTCCAAAAATACAAAAGAAAGTAAAGATTTATAAGATATATATATATATATATATATATATATATATATAAACATATATACACACACATACATAAAAGCATAGACATGATTTAACCCAACACAGTCCCAAAAACAAGAGCATTCTCCACTACTGAACATAAAAATCTTTGAGACACCATATATGTGTGAACTCCTCTACGTTATTTGTAGTTTTGTAGAACGCAAAGTGGAGATTTAATCTGATCTTTACCATTCTAACAAAAACGGTGTTTGCATCACACTCTAATGACTCCTCAACTTTGTTTCTTCTGCTAAGATAAATTGCCATTTTCGCTTGGCCTGGTCCAAAGTTAAACAGTTGACGTTTCCTTCTCATCTTCTGGCTGTATCTAAAACCAAAAAAGAAACGACTGCTTGGAAAACTTTTCTCCAAACACCGCTGAAACAAGGTGCTGCACTCTGAAAAGCAGTGACAGACTGTTTCCCTCGGTAAATAAAAAGGACAGTTATCTCTTACACTGGGGTTAATAACAGAAATAAGAGCGTTTACGCCCACAAGACCGTGTAAAATTCTCCACTGTGTCACAGCTCAGTCAGATCAGAACTCAAATTCCCAAGATACAACACTCACTTCTCATGCACGCATGCGCTCACCATCCCCGGAGTTCTGATCAGACACACCTGGCACCAATCACACACACATACTTTCACCGCTAGTACTTAAGGAAGTCATTCACCCAGAATCGATGCGAAGTATACGCTCAGTCAACTCGTTTCTCTGCGATACCAAGCCGTTCTAGTCAGTTTGTCTTCTTGTGATCCTCGACCCTTGTTTCCGGTTTCGACTACGCTCTCTGCCTGACCCCGTTTGTGTTGTTCGTCCGATCGCTTGACCTTTGCCTGTCTTACGACTACGTTTCTTGTACTTCCCGATACCACGCTCTACACCTGCCGCCCGCTCCTGCTTCCGTGCCGATTCGAGGTTCGTGACACACTGTAAATCTCCAACCCTTTCGGTCAACGGTGGTTTATATAGCGCTCTCCACGCAGGTCTGACCTCACCGTCAAGCCCTAGATGGGCTCTCCGAGGAGTGTCAGCCCTACCACGTAGTTTACTTTTGTTTAACGCTTTTACATATAAAGATTACATAAGTTTTCCCCCCATGACTTCCAACCTGTTTGTGAGGGTCTCTCTGGACTCTAACAGCTGTCCTGTGCAGTCTTTAAAATCAGGAAGGAGGGTCACTTCAGGGAAGGGTTCGTCAGCATTTGGGTGATGGTGTCCGTTACGGTAGTTGTTCAGCAGAGACCGTTCCGTTTTTGTGAGTTCGCGCCTCCATGTGTTGAGCAGTTGGCTTAAGACCCTGGTGGAAGTAACTCTCACTTGAGAGGCTAAGCCTGCAGCGTTGATCAAACCAGGTCCACATCGCTCGACCACATGTCCAAGCGTGACAATCCCAGCTGAACAGAATAACTGCATCACAAAGGGTCCTGCTATGCGCTCCATGTTGAAACGAGTCCCATACACCACTGGTTCCTTCAGCAGCCACGATAGGGTCTCACAGCCTGGTCTTCTCTGTTTGTGGAGCATCCCCCACACTGTAAACAGTCCTTGGTAGAACTTTGGGAGATTATGAAGTTTGCGAGAAGTCAAGTCCATCAGCCACAAAGACTCAGCAAGACACAAATTCCGGCCTCGGGTCAATATGGTTCAGGCCAAGGGTCTCCAGACAAGGTCTCTGGACCCAACAAGGAGCCTCTGAATAAACTGGAGTCGGAAGGCAGCACCCCTGCTGGCGAGATGAATGAGTCCCTGCCCTCCTTCCTCCTTGGGTAGAAAAAGTACACTCTGTGGGACCCAATGCAAACGGTCCCAGAAAAAGTCCACCAATAGTGCTTGTATTTTAGCCAGCAGTTGTGCTGGAGGGTCTACACATGCTTAGCGGTGCCGCAGCATAGATGACACCAAGTTGTTAGTCACAAGTGTATGACCCCGAAAGACATGTGTGGTAAAATCCATTTCCATTTATTTAGACGCCCTTCCACTTTCCTGTAGTCTCCTTTTGCAGAGGACACTACACCAAAATCATTAACGTTTTCTACAAAGGTATTAATATCTTCTTGTTTCTTAGTGATGACAATGACATCATCGGCATAAGCAGATGATTTAAAAACGGTTTCACTTCCAGGAAGGGTTACACCTGAAAGAGACCGTCTTAATCTGTGTAGGAGAGGCTCTATGGCCAAGGAGGACAGCATGCCAGATAGTGAGCAGCGTTGTCTAACTCCTCTCTGAACCTTAAAAGGAGCACTTAAACCACCGTTGATCTTTAAAATACTCTCGAGGTCACTGTACAAGACTCGCACCATGTTTATAAAACCCGAGCTGAACCCGAACGCATCTCGCGTTTGCCGCAGATACCGATGTTCAACTCTGTCAAAGGCTTTTTCCTGATCTAGAGAAATCAAGCAGAATTCACAGCCCAATGACTTGAGAGGTCCAAAACATCAGGAATTAGGACGATGTTATCAGATATCAAGCTGTCGGGTATGCAATAAGTCTGATCGACATGAACGACATGCTCCATAACGTTTCTCAGCCTCATGCCCAACACCTTTGATAAAAGTTTGTAGTCAGTACTGAGAAGAGCCACTTGTCGCCAGTTTTTGATCTCCTGTAAAGCTCCTTTTTTAGGGAGAAGAGTAAGGATTGCTCTCCTGCAGCTCGATGGTAGTTGTCCTTTGTTCAAGCCGTCTCTCAGAACAAGCCATCTCTGAGATCTTATCCAATGACAGACCAGAACACTTTATAAAAGTCCACAGGAAGTCCATCGATGCCTGGTGCCTTACCGCTCTCTAGGCTCTGCAACGCAGAAAGTAGTTCCTCAGCAGAGATTTGAGCTTCCAACTCTGCATTAACCTCCTCGGAAACCTTGGGTAAACCCTCAAGGAAGAACTGCGCCACCTCTGGTCTCTCTTGGAACTCTTTCTTGAAAACCTTCTCATAAAAAGCAACAGCACATTTACGGATCTCCGCAGACTCCTGTAGGAGCTGCCCGGTGCTGGATCGCAGAGAGTGCACGAGCTTCCTCTGTCCGTTCCTGCGTCCGAGACCGACGAAGAAGTCAGAGGGTGCATCCATTTTGACGACGTTTTGATGACGAGAGCGAACCAGAGCACTTTGGGTAGAAAAACCCAACAGGTTGGATAGAGCTGACTTTTTTCTTTTGAGAACTTTAAAATATTCTCCTTTTCTAGTGGAGTCAAATCCTGCAGCTTCACGATTTCACTCTCCAAATCTTTCACAGACCTCGTCATGTCCCTTGTGACATCGAGAGTATACTGTAGGCACAGCTGTTTGATCTTACCCTTCCCTATGTCCCACCACTGCTGTAGAGAAGTGTATTCGGACTTCGTTTTTGTATAACTTCTCCAAAAATACACAAGAACATCCTTAAAAGACATTATCAGACAACAGGGACGCATTAAAATGCCAGTAAGCGCTATTGCATTTCACATCCTTGACAAAGATGGAAATTTGGACAAGGGAATGGTCTGAGATACCAACTGGGTGTATTAAACAGCTTCTCAGTATGTTGCTTTGATGTGTGAAGCCTTGCCAAAGACAAAGAATTATCCTTTACATGAGCCCAAGTATACTGACGCTGAGTGGTATGGAAGATCCTCCAAACATCACATAGATCATTCGCCTCGATTAATTTAACCAGACATCCCTTACTATCTCCATGTGGCTCTGGGTGGTTTCTATCTAGCGTTGCATTTGCAGTGCAGTTAAAATCACCACCCAGGAACATGTATCCGTCATCACCACAATTACTAATAACAGTATTTAAAATGTTTAAAAAAAAACAACTACCACCCTTTCTGTATCTACAGTTGGAGCATATACACTGATAAAATTTATTTCGACATTTTCGAATACAGCTTGTATTTTTAACGAAAACGACCCTCAATGATTTCCTCAGTTACACAAGAGATGGGTAAAAAATCTCCAGAAAACAAGATGCCAACTCCACCGCTGTTACTGCTCTTATGACTGAGAAATGTTTCCCCGTCCCATTCCTTCTTCCATGCAGTTTCATTATCAGCTGTGCTATGTGTTTCTTGTAAGAATATGACATTTAGTTTCTTGGCCTTAAACAAGCTGAAAAGGGACGCTCTCTTCACATCCTCTCTAGCACCATTAATATTCAAGGATCCCAGCTTTATGTCGCACATAGCAAATGATCAGCTGCATTCAAACAGAAGCATGAGATTGAGACAAAATAGGGAGCGACAAAATGCGAGACACTTAACCATCTTTCGCTATTTTCTCTCTAACTTTCGTCATCGGTTTTTTTTGAGACGATGACCGTCTCGTTCGCTGAAAGTCGGTTGATCGGTGCTCTCCGTGTTTTCCATAGACATTTCAACAGAATCAAGGAGCAATTTGAATCCTCAACTTTAACTGATCTCACGCCTTTTGTCCGGTCTAAAAACGACTGAATTACAGTGGAAGAGTAAGCGCCCTCCACCTCCGTCTGAGAGTCTCCGCCCACACCGCTTTCCACACTTTCACCCTCTTGTGTGTTTGTAAGACCGTCCTCTGACTGACATGAACAGCCCATTGATTTAATCTTTGACACTTTTGAAATTTTTCCAGTGTTTCTGGGTTTTTCCTCTTGGTGGAGAATTTAGGGAGGTCAGCATCCATGAGAACATCCTCCTCATTAGCCGACACTGACTCGGCTACTCTGGTCGCGGTGTGACCAACGTTCACCTCCACTTCTAAACCGCCGTGTTCTTTCTGTTCTCCCTCTAAGTTCCCCGTCACCTCATTCTCCCGATCGCTATCCTGTCGGGTTTCCTCCTGCGAGGTCTGCACGCTTCCCTGCGGTTCGTCCGGTACCGATGCTCCACTTTCGGCTCTAACGGGCGGCGGTTCCTCTGCGCGAGCGGCTGGCCGGCTCTCGCCCGCTCTCTCCGGGCACGAGCGGATCACATGTCCTACAGCGCCACACCCAAAACGTTTATCGTTTCTGATGTTCCATGCACGGTACGCAGATTTGATACTTTCATAGCCGACAATCTCGCCGGCCGCTAGACTACACTCCTCCACCGAGCTCCGTCAGGTGGAGACGGTTTAATGGGGTGTCGGCGAGGCGGTTTGTGAGAGTGAAACTGTTCACCTGCCGCCATGCCG
The DNA here is from genome assembly GCF_001660625.3 of Ictalurus punctatus. NCBI lineage: Eukaryota > Metazoa > Chordata > Actinopteri > Siluriformes > Ictaluridae > Ictalurus > Ictalurus punctatus. The sequence continues at coordinate 3,246,181 of NC_030421.2, read as the reverse complement.
ACCGGCCACGCCGACGACCGCCGACTCCACCAAACGCACACAAATAAACCACCACTTTAAGAAAAGAGAGGGTCGGAAAACTCACAAACTTCACCACACTCACTCAAAAAAAAGAGAGGAAAATAATAGAAAAGTAGATTAAAGATTACAGAGTCTAAAGAAAGACAAACGCTCTCACACACTCAGCTCTCACGCTAACCACACCCACTCCCAGCATACACCAGAGAGAGAGAGATGGAGAAAGAGAGAGAGAGAGAGAGAGAGAGAAAAAGAGAGAGAGAGAGAGAGAGAGAGAGCTGAGTGGGCTGATCATACTGGAAGTTAGAACAACTCTCAGATGGCTAACTGTAGGAGTACACTTCTCCCCTCAGGCAGGGTGAGAGATGCAGAATTAGAGGTGTGTATGTGTGTGTGTGTGTGTGTGTATGCACACATTTGCAAAAGAGAAACACAGAGACAGAATGACAGAGGAAAAAAAGTGAATATGTGTGTGCGTGTGTGTGTGTTTGTGTCCTTTTGAGTGGGCTTTTCTTTTGCTGCGAACCCCCTCATCGTTATGCAACTCACAGAGTAAGAGACTCACCCTGGACAGGACTGCAAAGTGATTGGGAAAACACATACACACACACACACACACACACACACACACACACACACACACACGTATATATATATATATACCCACAAGCACATGCACACACACTGTTGGACTGTCTGTTTGAAACCTGTGTCTCCAACATCTTTTGTGAATTAAGAACTATTTTTGGGCTTTTATTTTACGAACCAAAACAATTACTCGGTATTATTTATTATTCCCCCCCCCCCCCCCCTTTTTTTTTTTAAATGAATAATGAAGTAGTGAATACTCATTAGGATATTCGCTGTATTGATTAGAGCACCAAAAAAAAAAAAAGAAAAGCTGCTTTATTCCATTATAAAATCATGGGGATTTCAAAGAGTCAGACTAACAGCGAGCATCAGTCTAGCCTGAAGATATGGACTCATATGCTGAATAGCAGAAGAGGTGCGTGGTTAGACATGCGCTATTTGGCAGCGGCTTCACTGAGCTCTAGATAAATCCCAACGTTTGTCTTCTAGGACGGCAATAAGTCAGAGGTTCACAGCAGCCGAATAGTGTGGGATGGTTTACTGGCATGATGGTGTACCGTGGTAAGACAATCCGTATCTGGATTAATTATACTAGCGTTGGGTCTGAGTCCACCTTTGTGGAGTTCGAGTCGAGACCGGGTCCTTAAACAATCGAGACCGAGTCCAAAACGGGCCGGGTCGGACTTAACGGTAGAGTCCGGGTCGAGTCCGGAAGGTAATTAAACTCGACACTGAGCTGTTAAATTAATATTTTAACCTTCACAGACCAATAGCAACAATAAATCACCACTGTTACACCGCGCCATTGGCATTTTATATGTTTATTTCACGTCATTAGCATCTCGACAAATGGTTTCAAAGCAAAACAAAAGTTGTACAGAGGTAAATGTAGGACTTTTATTATATTACAGGTGTATTTTGTTATTGAATCACACTATATGGTGTCCTCCAGTTGGACCGGGCATTCCAGTGATGGGATTCCTCTCCCCCACAGTTATGTAGTCTGAGAGAGAGAGTACAGAGTAGACTCACATTCCGCAGCAGCTCATAACAACAAGCTCCATGCTTTATTATCGCTTTCAATCTGTCGATCAACCACGACACACTCGTTCCTGAACGCGGCTCCGTTCTTCTCACTTTATTTCATTTAAATTCCTCGAATCAAAACGAAAGGAATCCCTATCGGCAGGGTTTATGATATTTACTACATGTTAAGAAGTACGTTGAACATTTTACCTGAAATTCAAGACCGGAATCAGCAGATGCTGTCGTTTAGAGGCGGGCGATACGACTACGATCTTATTTCACGATAACGATCCGTTTTCTCCGGTAGGTCTGTCCGTAGCGTTCGAGTAAGAAGGACTACAGAGCTTGGAAAAAAGCAATTCGGTGTAAAATGAAACGACATATGCAGCGATTCTTATTAAATGTACCGAAGTTATTCAGTCTAATGAGCGCGTGAGAGATTTTCTCTTTGTGTTTAGTTGTGTGAGGAACATTACTGACAGACAGCAGCAGGTTTATTAGACTGTTGTCACTTTAAGACCTGGTGCACAGATCCAATATGCTGTAGTGACACACCTCTGATATTTCCCCCAACTATTTTCATTCACTTCAGACGTAACCGACTGTGTTTGCATGAATACTCGGCCAGACCTGCATTTTGACATGATGTGTGTGTTTATTTGACCGTCCAAGCGTAATAAGCCGCTAAAGAGAGCTCAATCCGGTACTCGCACGATGAGGCGGCTTTCTGTGCATGCGCTTCATGTGTGGCAGGGAGACGTTCATTAATTTCTCCTTATCTTAATTTTATGCTGACATCCCACCCTGCAAAAACTCATTTCAGAGAGGTAGCTCCAACACCCCTGCAACCCCATCTCACCCATATATATATATATATATATATATATATATATATATACACACCCCATCTCTCTCGTTCTATATACCCCATCTTACTAATATATATATATATATACACACCCCATCTCTCTCTCGTTCTATATACCCCATCTTACTAATATATATATATATATACACACCCCATCTCTCTCTCGTTCTATATACCCCATCTTACTAATATATATATATATATATATATATATACACACCCCATCTCTCTCTCGTTCTATATACCCCATCTTACTAATATATATATATATATATATATATATATCTCTCGTTCTATATACCCCATCTTACTAATATATATATATATATATATATATATATATATCTCTCGTTCTATATACCCCATCTTACTAATATATATATATATATATATATATACACACCCCATCTCTCTCTCGTTCTATATACCCCATCTTACTAATATATATATATATATATATATATATCTCTCGTTCTATATACCCCATCTTACTAATATATATATATATATATATATATATATATATATATATACACCCCATCTCTCTCTCGTTCTATATACCCCATCTTACTAATATATATATATATATATATATATATATATATATACACCCCATCTCTCTCTCGTTCTATATACCCCATCTTACTAATATATATATATATATATATATATATATATACACACCCCATCTCTCTCTCGTTCTATATACCCCATCTTACTAATATATATATATATATATATATATATATATATATATATACACCCCATCTCTCTCTCGTTCTATATACCCCATCTTACTAATATATATATATATATATATATATATATATATACACCCCATCTCTCTCTCGTTCTATATACCCCATCTTACTAATATATATATATATATATATATATATATATACACACCCCATCTCTCTCTCGTTCTATATACCCCATCTTACTAATATATATATATATATATATATATATATATATATACACCCCATCTCTCTCTCGTTCTATATACCCCATCTTACTAATATATATATATATATATATATATATATATATATATATATATATATATATATACACACCCCATCTCTCTCTCGTTCTATATACCCCATCTTACTAATATATATATATATATATATATATATATATATCTCGTTCTATATACCCCATCTTACTAATAT
>NC_030421.2:3147500-3237500 GCF_001660625.3 Ictalurus punctatus | reverse complement strand
TACATTTCGGAACACCTTCTTGTGCATAAATGAAGGAGACGCCATGTTGACGTATTGGTTTATCATGTGGTATGTTTGACATTTTGAAAGGGTAAAAATAACCCTGAAAATATTACAATTGCTGGGTTAAAATGAACAGCCCAACTTGACGGGTTAGTTTAGCTCAAAATGTGTCCTGTGCTATATTTACCCAGCCGCTGGGCTGAAAATAACCCAATTCCGGTTGTTTTTAACCCGATGTAAGACGGCCACTCTCGCCCGAAGAATTGTTACACGGTGCGTGTGTTTTTTCTGTGAAAGCAGATTATAATGGAGTGCGAATACTTTGACCTACTACTAGTTAGGGCTGTAGGACTCAAGCCCATTAACATTTTAAACATTTGGCAGATGGTTAAGTTCCTTGCTCAAGGGTGCAGCAGGAGCAGATTGGCAGTGCTGGGATTTGAACTCATAACCTTCCAAGCAGAGGTCCAATATCTTAACCACTGAGCTACCATTACCCATTACCCAGGCCTGTGACATTTTCTGGATTGACCTGGGATTTTCTCTGATTTATGGGCATTTGTACTCGTCTCGGGGCGTTTTCAGACCTGTAGACCTGTGCTTTGTTCCGAAACGGGGACTCGAATTGTCAAAGTGTTGCATTTTCTCCTCGGCTCGGTTCTGTTTCACGAAGCAGAATGTCTTTACGTGAGTCACATGTGAGTAAACTGTCCTGTCATTGGTCAGAGGGGAGTTGTTTATGTTCTGGGGTGAACACGTATAGTGTTCATCTATCAGGATGGATAGACGGCAGCTCCGCCAGCTTACTGTGGCTTGTTTTTTTAGCTGTAGTTGTTATAAACGATCAGTTCGAGCAGGAAGCGTGCGATTAGAGCCGGTCGCATTGAGACACTCGCTAAGCACCTTGTAAACCTCTGTGTTTTTGAAAGTTGTTCAGAAATACGTTCGTCAGGGAATTCCTTCAGGAAGAAATGGAGCAGTTATTTGGCGTTTTTGGGGGACTCTCGAGGAGGGGCAGTGGAGAGTATAATTTAGGGTTTAGTCTATGATTATACTTGATTATTGTATTATTATTATTATTACTTTTTAATTGTGTGTATTTTTATTTATTTATTTATTTAAAAATATTTTTTTGGGGTATGTGAGTTTATATTCTTTTGACCACAGGGGTGTTCGTGGGGGGACCAGGGTGGGGTGGGAGGATGGTAGGGGGAGGGGTTATGTTAAAATAGTTTGATTCATTATATATGTTGTTTGTCTGTTTGTGTTAACTTGTGAATCAATAAAAGTGTTAATTACAAAAAGAAATATGTTCGTCAGATCAAATTTCAACGAGGCGTTTTACCTCGTCTTTGGTCCAAGTTAAACGGCGATTCGGCGCGTTGATAGACGATTGCCAATCATTGGTGCAATGCATGAATTAAGCCCGTTTAATAAAGACTTGGCATCCAAACAGATTTGATGGTTTTTGGTCTTCACTTGGTAGACTGCTGCTTTCATTTGGACATGATCTTGACTTGGCCTTGACCCATTTAAAACACATTCTTCACTCAACCTAGTCCTGGTGTTGGATTGATCTTGGACATGACTACACTGGTCTGGAGTAGTACTAGCATTTCAGGCTGAGAAGGAAATCAGGCCAAATGCCAGGAAATCACAATTCTCTTATGTCAAGATCTTCTCAACTTATGCGCTGACCCTGTGATGTTCTACAATTTACTCACTCACTTGCTCAGTCGGGTCCCCAGTATTTATGGAGCATATAGCTTTGTAAAGTAGCTGAAAAGCAGATAAGTGCAGATGGGTGATGATTTGCAGCAGGTCTGTCGGGTTAGTGATGTTTCCCCAACACCAGTGAGTCCGCTTTAGCGAGTGTGCGTGGCTTACTGGGAGTGAGAGAGTGAGAGAGAGACTGAGAGAGAGAGAGAGAGAGAGAGAGCGTGTGTGAGAGTGAGAGAGGGTGTGTGAGAGAGAGAGACTGAGAGAGAGTGAGAGTGAGAGATGCAGAGAGAGCAAGAGAGAGAGTGAGAGAGAGACTGAGAGAGTGAGAGAGAGTGAGAGAGAGACTGAGAGAGTGAGCGAGTGAGAGCGAGAGAGAGATAGCGTGAGAGAGAGTGAGATGCAGAGAGAGAGTGAGAGAAAGAGACAGAGTGAGAGTGTGAGAGTGTGAGAGAGAGACTGAGAGAGTGAGCGAGTGAGAGCGAGAGAGAGATAGCGTGAGAGAGAGTGAGATGCAGAGAGAGTGAGAGAAAGAGACAGAGTGAGAGTGTGAGAGTGTGAGAGAGAGACTGAGAGAGTGAGCGAGTGAGAGCGAGAGAGAGATAGCGTGAGAGAGAGTGAGATGCAGAGAGAGAGTGAGAGAAAGAGACAGAGCGAGAGAGTGTGAGATGCAGAGAGAGGGAGTGAGAGAGTGTGTGTTTGTGAGAGACAGAGAGTGTGTGTTTGTGTGTGTGTGAGAGAGAGAGAGAGAGAGAGAGAGAGGGAGTGAGAGAGTGTGAGAGAGACTGTGTGTTTGTGAGAGAGAGAGAGAGTGTGTGTGTTTGTGAGAGAGAGAGAGAGTGTGTGTGTTTGTGAGAGAGAGAGAGAGAGAGTGTGTGTGTTTGTGTGAGAGAGAGTGTGTGTGTTTGTGTGTGTGTGAGTGAGAGAGAGAGAGAGAGAGAGAGTGTTTGTGTGTGTGTGTGAGAGAGAGAGTGTGTGTGTGTATGTTTGTGTGTGTGTGTGTGTGTGTGTGTGTGTGAGAGAGAGAGTGTTTGTGTGTATGTGTGTGAGAGAGAGAGAGAGTGTGTGTGTGTATGTTTGTGTGTGTGTGTGTGTGTGTGTGTGTGTGAGAGAGAGAGAGAGAGAGAGAGAGAGCGAGCTCCATCTGTAGCGCCATCAGAGAGGCAGCAGTGTGCGCGCTCGGCACGCGTCGCAGCTCGCAGGGAAAAACCCGGCACGAGGAGCTCTTTGCCTCGGGATACTCCATTTCTGCCGTCACATCTCGTTCTTTTCCACCCGGGACGCACGAGATCAGCTTTACCAAACTAACCGGCGGTGAGCTGGGAGAGAGTCCGCCGTTATACAATCACCAACCGGTCTTACTTGACTGTCTCTCTCTCCGTCTCTGTCCTAAAGTCTCCGGCATCTCTAAACGCCGACACGTTTAAATACACGTTTTACTGCGCGATTCTGCGGCTTTTTACGCTGGAATGAACTCGAGCAGAAGCTCGGCTTTGCGTGTGGATGGCTGATTCTGCGGCTGTTGTTCTCCACTTACACGAGAAACAATTCGCTGTGATGCGCTACAGCTCTGTCACCGGGTCTTACAGCAACTGAGGCGCACCGGTTTGGGGCAGAAAGCTGACGGTAAGCTGAAATGTGTGTGTGTGTGTGTGTGTGTGTGTGTGTGTGTGTGTGTGTGTGTGACAAAGTTTGAAGTGCAGCCTGTGCGGAGGTGATGCAGCGTGGGCGAGCAGATCCGACTCCTGTGCGTAAAATAAAAAGTGCCATAACCGCGCACAGCGTTATCAGATATTGTCTGATAGAGTGTTGGACGGTCGGATGGGAGATGCGCTGGTCTGAGGGTTTGAGATGGTAAGTGTGTGGTGTCGTGGGCGGAAGGAGGTTGCCATGCAGAATCAGAGCGTGGGTAAGCGCAGTATCGCTGCAGAACTGATGGCTCATTTACTGCATTCCTACCGATCAGATGGCGGTGTGAATCCATCAGTTCACCTCCGAGCCAACATGGCACTTCGGGGGGTAAGAGACGGGCGCGGGGATGTTTCTGCGGTTTGGTTCTGCATCATGAGGAGACGCACACGGGTGGAATGTGGATGCGGAAATGTGCTCAGTGTCGCCGAGAAAGAAAAGCGGCTCAGGGCTCCGGCGGTGCGAGGTGCGAGGCTGGCAGTCGGAAGAGTTGAACCCGCTGGGATGGCACGAGCTCCATACACACACACACACACACACACACACACACACACACTGCAGTCTCTGTCTTTAGAGAGAGAGACCGAGAGAGAGAGAGAGAGAGAGAGAGAGAGAGAGAGAGAGAGAGATAGCGAGAGAGACAGAGCGAGAGAGACAGACAGTAAGAGCGAGAGACAGAGAGAGAGAGATAGATAGGCAGAGAGAGAGAGAGAGATAGACAGAGAGAGATAGAGAGAGAGACAGAGTGAGAGAGATAGACAGTAAGAGCGAGAGACAGAGAGAGATAGACAGACAGAGAGAGATAGACAGTAAGAGCGAGAGACAGAGAGAGAGAGAGAGTAAGAGAGAGAGAGAGAGACAGAGAGAGAGATAGACAGTAAGAGTGAGAGACAGAGAGAGAGAGAGAGTAAGAGCGAGAGACAGAGAGAGAGAGAGAGAGTAAGAGCGAGAGACAGAGTGTGAGAGAGAGAGAGAGAGAGAGAGAGAGTAAGAGCGAGAGACAGAGAGAGAGAGATATAGACAGTAAGAGCGAGAGACAGAGAGAGAGAGAGAGAGAGAGAGTAAGAGAGAGAGAGAGAGAGAGAGAGTAAGAGCGAGAGACAGAGAGAGAGAGAGAGATAGACAGTAAGAGCGAGAGACAGAGAGAGACAGAGTGAGAGAGAGAGAGAGAGAGAGTAAGAGCGAGAGACAGAGTGAGAGAGAGAGAGAGAGCGAGAGACAGAGAGAGATAGACAGTAAGAGCGAGAGACAGAGAGAGAGAGAGAGAGAGACAGTAAGAGCGAGAGACAGAGACAGAGAGAGAGAGAGATAGACAGTAAGAGCGAGAGACAGAGTGAGAGAGAGAGAGAGAGATAGACAGTAAGAGCGAGAGACAGAGTGAGAGAGAGAGAGAGAGAGAGAGAGAGAGAGAGAGAGCGAGTGCAACAAATACAACATGAATTTTTTTTTTCTTTTCTTCACGTTACCTTTATTTCATTGGTTTGGTCCAGTATTGGTGAGTTCACAGATGTTGTAAATGTTACTACATGTTAATAAGCGCTTAATAAATGGAGAGTGCAGGGCCGTGCTCTGGGGAGAAAAACTGTGGCTTTATTGTCAGAGCTGTCGAGAGAGGGAGAGAGTGAGAGAGAGAGAGAGAGGGATTCAGAGTCATGATAGATGATGAAGAATTGAATTTCTGCCATTACTCATGCGCATTCTCTCTCTCTCTCTCTCACACACACACACACACAAATAAAATCACCCCCCCCCCCCCCCCCCCACACACACACACACACCAGCACTATCAGCACCATCCCGCCAATCAGGATGAAGACGGGTCTCGAGTCTCGGATTCAACGTAGGCACCCATTCTTCAGGCCGGGTTATGTCTCGATAGTTCATAAAACCCAGAGCCAAGAGGATTAGATTGAAACTTTAGGGAATTGGTTTGGACAGCATAATTGACTCCTCTTACCGGAAGTGTCACTCAGACCGGGAAAACGGCTACCCCCCCCACCCCCACCCCCACCCCCCACCGGCTTGTTGAGATTGCTTGCAGTAAAGAAGGCATTCAGTCCCGCAGCTCCGTTCGCGTGACTCATGTTGCTACTGGTTCTTATTTATTTATTTATTTATTTATTTATTTTTTTTAAAAAAACCTGGTCGTTTAACAGCGCTCACGATGCAGAGTACGCTCAGAAATCGTCGTCACCACAGCCTGCGAAGCGTCCTCTTAACGAACCGAACTGGCCGTGTTTACTGTTTGTCCAGCGAATTAGGAATGTGAGACTGAATGAGCTCTGATCTCGTTTCAAGTCACATCCGGGTTAGCTTTAATGTGCGGAAAGGCAAATACGCAAAAATGTCAAATACATTCTTCTCCTTTTTATTTTGTGCTGAACCAGACATTCTGCTTAGTCGTTCCTACGTAAGGAAGTATACTCATTTTTCGAATTATTGCAAGCCCATGTGACACTTGGCAGTTAGAACCTTCACTGCGTGTAGAACCTTCTATATTAGACCGGACCCGTTTCCTGTTCCGATGTCTGTCCGTGTGCGGTACGACCCATATCTTTGGTGGTCACGGTTCTACACAGAACATTCTTGCAAATGGTGAGAACGTTTCCAGAATGACAGAAAAGACCTCGATGTACTCTCTGATGCTTCATCGTATTTAGTCTGGCATACGGGGACTTCATCCTATACTTCCTACCAGGCGTTTCGCTGCCGCATCTCATCCGATGGAGATTTCTCTCAGTGCGGTTTCGATGTTCTACAGTAGGTCTGCGCGGGAACCGCAGGAGGTCATTCAGGAGCTTAAAAAATGGTTCTCATGGGGAAAAAAAAAAGCCACCGCCAGAACAGCACCGAGCACATGGCAAAGAATGATCACGCAAGCAACAAACTTTTACACTTAGACGTTTATCTTCTATTATCAAGGCCTGTGCCAGATGCTGCGAAACCCTGGGAAATGCGTAATACCCTCTTAAATCTTCCTGAACTCTCGGGATGGCAGAAAACTGCCAGTCAGCATTCTGTCAGCTTGTATCAGGCGAATAATAAAACCATAGCCTTTCCAGGTCGGTGGTAAGTCAAAGGCCATTGCATCACCATTACGTCTAACCTTTAGCAATAAATCAGAAAAACGTCCGACCCGGATTATCTGCCTCACAAACACCGCAGGAATCTCAGGCTGCATCCAAAGCCGCTATTGCAAAGGACAGCGATTTGTCTTCTTAAGCTCTAACCAGACTTCCACTAACCTCCTATTTCTGGTGTCAGGACGAATATAAAGTATCAAATCTGTCTGCAACCTGTGCTCTTCACATTTTCTTTCCTCCCTGCTGCTGACCTAAGAGTATAAAATGCGAAGGGAGACGAACACGTCGATATACGGTACGTATTCTTTTATCCCCATACGTCCGCGTCAGGTCTGTCCGATCTCGACCGCTTCTCGCCCGCCGTTCTGCAGACGCCGCGTGTGTGAAAACGAAAAGGAAGGAAAAAATAATCGCATTCAGAAAGTTTCATTTCAAGGGGTTTGATTGAGCGAGAGAGCCGTTTCAGGGGGTCGTACTCACCAGCCAATCACGGCGTTTCATTCGTACGCGCGATTGTCCAGGTGTTGCATTGTTGGCGCAAAGGATTACAAACGACGCCTTTCGGTTTACGTGATCGGACACGTCTTTGAGGGTTTCGTCGTCAGCGTGTGTCCGTCGAAAGAAAAAAATCGGTCGTCCGGTTGTTGCCGTGGCATCCAGCTGTGCTGTTGATGTCCTTTTTAAGGAGGGGTTTTACTCTCACGTTCAGTAACCGCTTGATCCTGGTGAGGGCTGAGGTGGAGCCTGTTCCGGGAACGCTAGGCGTGGGGTGAGGTGGGAATACACCCCGGATGAGTCACCATACACACGAACATGCGCGCACACACACACACACACATTCACACTTACTGTAGCGGATACACTTACCAGTATGTTTTTGGGAGGAAACTGGAGAACATGGAGGAAACTCATGGCAATACAGGGAGAACGTGTGAGACAACATGTAGACAGTAACCTGAGCTCAGGATCCTGGAGCTCTGAGGCAGTAACCCTATCTGCACCACTATGACAGAGGGGATGTAATTATAAATGAGTAAATAAATAAATAAAAGACGTTAAGAACCAGTATCATTGACACAACGATGTAATGGTTTCACGTGCCGCTTCCTTAGCTGCTACTGGCCATTTTAAGTTTGAAGACACCTCGATTTAGAAGATACTGTAGATGCAGACGTAGTTTTCTATATTCAGACTTGTGTTAAGTGAGGGTAGAGCTGCTGCCCCACAGCTCCAGGGTCTTTGGTTTGTTTCTGAGCTTGGGTGATTGTCAGTGTGGAGTTTAACATACACATACTGTAGGTGGTTAGACAAATTTCCCATAGATCATGATATTGAGTCTTTATTGATCACGTGTACATTACAGCACAGTGAAATTCTTCTTTCTTCGCATACCCCAGCATGTCAGGAAGTTGGGGTCAGAGCGCAGGGTCAGACATGATACAGCGCCCCCTGGAGCAGAGAGGGTTAAAGGACTTGCTCAAGGGCCCAACAGTGGCAGCGTGGCAGTGCTGGGGCTTGACCCCCCGACCTTCACTGCCCCCAATGTGAATGTGGATGTGTATGTGTGTGCATGGTGCCCTGTGTTGAAGTGACTTCCCATTCAGTGTGTTTTCCTGTCTCACAGGTCTAGAGGCTCCAGATCCACCATGATCCCGTTAAAGCGGTTACTGAAAATGAATGATGAACGAATGAATCATGGATACAGAGCAGCGGTCACCGACCCTGTTCCTGGAGATCTACAGTACCTTTCCGAAGACTTTAGCTCCAACAGTTATCATTGTTGTCCCACCTGACCATCTAATCTTTGCCTTATGAAGTTCTTGAACACCTAACATTAGATTGTTAGAGTGTTAGATTTTGGTTGGAGATGAAACCTGCAGGAAGGTAGATCTCCAGGAACAGGGTTGGTGTACAGAGCACTGATATAGAGCATTAAGGATGGACAATTAGATATGATTTAAAAAAAATAATAATAAACAAATCGTTTATCAATGAAATATCGAAAATCTTGCCAAATCTCATTCACGAACCAACTGTCCCCTACCACATGAAGAGTTAACACATGCTCCGTCCCAGACGTGCCAAATCGACCAAAATCTCCATACTGTTTCAAACATGCTTCCTCTTTGAGGACAGTGCTATCGTACACGAGCTGACAGATGCCTACGATTGGCTCTTATTCCTGTGATTGACAGGGGAGAGAGTATGCCATCCTCTGTTGTGCCACTTCTGGGAGCCTAAACCAGTCTATTTAATTTTGGACGTATTGTCCAAGCTCCGATTCCAAATTGGATCTAAACAAATATTTTATTAAAGCGAGTGCACGTGTTTAGCGAAGCAGTTACTGCACGCCTAGATTGAGTCCTACAGCTCACTTTCTAGTAACATCACTACTAATATGCTAGACGCTACTCAGTGCTAGTCTCGGCTGTAAGACAGATATATTTTTTGTTCTACAGTTGGCTTTTTCGGTTAGATCTAGGTTTTTCCCAATAAGATAAAAAATCATAAATATTTCTCAGTTCACCATTTTTTGTTTTGGGAAATTAGATTTCCGAATTCTACCAACGTGTATCAACGTCCTTGATTTTTTAACCCCACAAAAAGGAAATGGTAATTAATCGGGGTGTTTAATGATAATGAGTCTTTATTGATCACGTATACATTACAGCAGAGTGAAATTAGTTTCTTCGCATACCCCAGCATGTTAGGAAGTTGGGATCAGAGCGCAGGGTCAGACATGATACAGCGCCCCCTGGAGCAGAGAGGGTTAAGGGCCGTGCTCAAGGGCCCAACAGTGGCAGCTTGGTAGGCAGTGCTGAGGCTTGACCCCCCGCCCTTCTCCGACGTTCAGTAACCCAGAGTCTTAACCACCAAGCCACTGCCACGGTCTTTTTAGAGAGAGTCTTGACCTAAAAAAACAACAGTTTTAAAACTCATATGTTTTGGTACTCGGTACCGACAAGAACCTTACATTATGGATGTGCTCACAACATTGTTGTCCATTATAAGTTTGAAAATGGCACCGAATTGCCCGTTGTTTTGAGTGCCTGCTGTTCTCTAATAAGCAAGGTGTTGGAATCACAGTAGGTTTGCAAAGATGGCTGGTCTAGATTTGGGCTTTCCTAATGGGCATATTAAATTGTTTTGTTTGAGATCGTTTGTGCACAGTGCAACAGTGTCAATGTTATTTATATTTATTTATTTATTTATTGATTTAATTGGAGGCCTGAATAGTGCCCGGTAATGTGTTATGTTCACGCTGGGATCTGTTGCTGCACAGACCTAACTCCACTCCCGCAAGGTGTCGGAGACTCAAATCATGAATGTCCAGCGCTCTGAAGGATATCACTTTCAATACTCCTAGGAACTTTAAAGCTCAGACTCTGTCGTTTTGACTATTTGCAAACCCAATTAACCACCTGACATCTGCAACATAACCACATTTCCCCTCGCCTCCATTTGTAGCCGTGCAGATGTTCAGAGCCGGGTGATAGAGAGATAGCTTAGTACGGAAAATGAACTGTGAAGCTGCTGTCATTTAGAAGCAAAGCGAACAAGACAGTAATATGATTGCAGGCTATTCCTGCAGCATCACAAGTTATTAGTGGCTTCTTTAATCATTTGAACTTTTTAAATTTAAGTCTGCGGAAATACGTCTGGTGAAACAAGTAGCAGATTTAAACGGTGACAATTGAAATGTTTCCCTACTGCGCACAGATGCCTCTGTCCATGTGAGAAAAGAATCTAGCTGGCAGATTGAGCAACTAAATAGGCTTAGGCTATATTTAGAGAGGACGGCGAATGTTTTTCGATGGAGGCAGGCTTTTGCCTCTTTACCTGGTCAGGGTCGTGGATTTAGATACAGCATAATCTGCCCATTAGCAAAATGACTCTCAGTATGTGATTGTGCATTAAATGACAATTTAACTGATGCCTGTTTGCTGCTTTAAGGCTTTAGGGAACACAAGTCAGATATGTATAGAGTAATAAGATGCTGTAGTCTATAAAACATTCTATATTGTACACTGAGTTACCAGTTTTTTTTTTTTTTGGTTATTGTTAATGTATATAACAGTCAAATCATTATAGAGTATAATAATAATAATAATAATAGGTATTTTGTTCAGCACATTTAATAAGAATTAACTAGGGATATAATGTGAGTGGCAATATAATAATAAGAAGAGAAAATAAAAGCAGAAGAAATCATATAACACTCAGAATAAATATAATTTTTTATTTTTATTTTTTTATGTACGCTCAAATTTAGAACTATTACGTTTTCTTTGGTTGTCCCACTGGGAGATCCGTTAAAGTTTGTATCTAAAACCCCTCGAGAACCTTTATATTTTTTTTTTTCTTGAAGAGTACACTATGTTACTGGTTTATTAGATACACTGATCTAATTGGCAACTCAGTGTTGATTAAATACCCTCACTGAGCACTTTATTAGGAACAGTATATTAATACGGGGTAGTCCCAGTCCCTTTGCTCTATAAACAGACTCGATTCGTCATGACATGGATTCCACAAGATGTTGGAAACCTTCCTTTGAGGTTCTGGTCCATGTCGACATTTGCTTTGGGACGTGGTGCATTATCGTGCTGGAATGATCACAGTCATTAGAAGATGGTAAATTGTGGTGATGAAGGGATGCACATGTTCAGGAACGATACTCAGATAGGGCGTGGCGTTCAAGCCATGATTGATTGGTATTAAAGTGTTTGGAGAAAACATTCCCCACACCATTACACCACCTCCACCAGCCTGGACTGTTGACACAAGGCAGGTTGAGTCCATGGATTCATGCTGTTGGTGCCAAATTCTGACCCGAACATCTGTGTTCCTCAGCAGAAATCGAGATCCATCAGACCAGGCTGCGTTTCTCCAGTCTTCACCTGTGCAGTTTTGGTGAACCTGTGCTCACTGCAGCCTCAGCTTTCTGTTCTTGTCTGAGAGAAGAGGAACCCGACGTGGTCTTCTAGTGTTGTAGCCCATCCTCCTCGAGGTCCGACATGTTGTGCATTCTGAGATGCTTTTCTGCTCACCACAATTATACAGAGTGAATATCTGACTCACTGTAGCCTTTCTGTCAGCTCGAACCCGGCTATCCATCCTCCACTGATCTCTCTCAACAACAAGGCGTCTCCGTCCTCAGAACTGCCCTCTATGGATGTTCTTCTTTATTGCACCATTCTGAGTGAACTCTAGAGAAAATCCCAGGAGATCATCACTTATAGAAATACTCAACCCAGCACGTCTGGCACCGACAATCATACCACCGTTAAAATCACAGATCATATTTCTCCCCTCATTCTGACGGTTGATGTGAAACTTACCTTTAACTGCTGTCTCGTATCTGCACGATTTTATGCGTCTCACTGCCGCCACACGATCGTGTGTGTAAGTGTTCCTAATAAAATGCCATTCACAGCAAGAATACCAAAACTTTGTATTGATATACACTGAGTATCGCTCTATTCACCAAGATAATCTCGTTATCTGGAATTATTCTTCCACAGCACTGGGGGATGGACGGATGAACTAGCGTTAACAGCGGCAGACGTGGCTATGCCGTGAAATAAAAGTAAAATAGACTTGCGAGACCAGTTATTGTACATTTAGCAATCCCTCCAACCTTGTAAATGACTTGTTGCACATCATGTGGTACAATCACTGGCTGAAGCTCATGGACAAGTGCATGAATGCTAGATTTACGTTGCTGGATCCAAATAGGCCTGTTACTGTGCGTCCATCATTCAGCAAAGTTACCTCAATTCTGTACCAAATTGCAGAGCAGCTTCTAGTGCAGCGCGGCAGAACAGCCTTGCTTTTAGTGCCATTATTTAGTGATTGCTGCAGTGGTATTTTCTGCGCTGCTCAAGCAAATACAATTTATAGGACAATAGCTCTAACATTTCCGAAATTGCCTCTGCCAGGGATACTCCCCGAACTTAGCCAAAGACGACGCGCTGCGTTTTCAGGCGAAAAAGGGTTAAAACGCTGAAACTGCTAAGCGAAGACGAACTTTATAAATCCTTTTACTTGTAACGAGAAAAAGACACAAGCAGATAGACATTTTCTCCTGTTTCTCGCGGGGAAAAACCTTTCAACGACCTCGCCGAACCCTGTGTAATTACCTCGACTACTTTCACACGTTGCTCCGCCGTGTCACGGTTCCGGCCCTGCCAGATTAGCGGCGCACGTTTCACTGCAGTGGCTGACGATGAAGCTTCCATAGTGATGATTTTCTCCGATCGTGTCACACACACACACACACACACGGAAAAAAAAAAAATTCGATTTTTCATCAGTGAAAAATTCTGCTATTTCACAACGGATAATAAGTACGTAAATAAAAAAAAATAATAATAAAAATGGTGTCGTTTATTTTGTTTTACGCTTCAGACGAGAATCTTTCCTTTCCTCGCATCGATAGCTATCACTTGTTCACCACCTAAACATCCAGTAGTGTTTATTGGCTTATTTTTGTTTCCACAGTATTGTGATACAACTCATATCGGGGAAAAAAAACATTCATATTTGTGTGTGTGTGTGTGTGTGTGTGTGTGTGTGTGTGTTTTCCATGTACAGTATTGCTTTCCAAGTCTAATGAAATGCTCTTCAGGTCAGGAGTTTCCGAGGGACCACTTTAGTGTGTACAGTATCAATAATGTGACTGTGTGTGCGTGCGTATATTTATATATATATATATATATATATGTGTGTATAGATATATGTGTGTGTGTGTGTGTGCGCATACTGTATAATGAGCAGAATATGCGGTGGGAGAGCCCTCATTATACAACAGCTTGTGCTCCCGCACCATTAAATTTGTGTGCGAGAACGCCGGAGAGACAGAAATGCGGTTGGATAGCTGAATGATTGAAACAATAAAGCGACTTCTCGTCGGCTTGTCAATAATGAAGGTTGTTATGAGTCTTGGGAATCAGCTCTCGGGTATGTAATGAGGGGTGTCTGCAGTCACTGCGACGCGAGCGGGAACGGCCCCTGCTCAGACACCGATTGATCGCCTCGTGAGGGAAGAATAGTTATTGAGTGGCGATAGGAGAGGAGAAGACACTGATTGGACATCTGTTGCTAGAAGTGGGAATTCCATTTTCTCTCTCCGGTGTGGGGAAGGTGTGAGCGTGTAGTTGCACTGCATTAATGGAGATCAGGTGTCACGTTTTTTTGGAAACGTCACACTTCTCCTACCTGCCGGTGTGTAATAGTCGCTGTACCGCCTTCAGCACTATGGAGGATTATGTGCTGTGTTTTTATTGTTGCTCAAGGACGTTATATGTTTCATATACACAGATACATTCAAACCCGTAGTTAGATGAATACACACACATACACATTGAGTCACACTTCAGTGTTCTTGGTTGCTGATGGCGTCTGACAAGTAATCTGTTTGGGAGTGTTTTAGCTTGGGCCGGCCTCACGCTGTCACTTTCGCTTTTACTGAGAGCTGACAGACTGTCAGAACCGTCAGTGATTTCTCCTGAATAGTACTGCTGTGGATGTGTGTTTGTGTGTGTGTGTGTGTGTGTGTGTGTGTGTGTGTGTGTGTGCGTGTGTGTGTGGTCTTGCTGTAGACCAAATTTCCCCACAAGGCTAGGAAGATCTGACAGTTTTGACGTTGTGGGGACATCTGGCTGGTCCCCATGATGAAAGCAGGTCTTTGGTACAAACACTGCAGCTTCTATTTAAATAATTAAATAAATAAATAGATGGAGTGTGTGTGTGTGTGTGTGTGTGTGTGTGTGTGTGTGTCAGATTATTTAGCCTTCTATCCTTCTTGATAAAGATGTTTTTTTTTTTTGTAAAGTCCCCTCTGACACTATTGGAACAGCAAGACCAATTATTATTATTATTATTATTATTATTATTATTATTATTATTATTATTTTACTATACACTGAAGACATCCGAGTAGTTTGAGATCAAAAGATGAATATGAGACGCTTTCATTTCCTGATATTTACATGTAGATGTGTTAAACAACTTAGAACGTGGCACCTTTTGTTGGAACCCTCCCATTTTCCCAAAAAAGTGCTCAAAATTATTGGAACATATTTTGGACTTGTAGGTGTTTCTTGCTGCCCAGGTGTGTCCTGTTACATTGATTGTTTGAACAATTAATATCTTATGAATGTCTGCTCTTGGTTTGAGCCCGAGGTTTGACATGTGAAGACTGCATTTGGTGTTAAAAAGGAGATAAACCAACATGAAGATCAGAGAGCTGTCTATGGGAGTAAAGGAAGCCCTTTTGAAGCTGAGAAAAGAGGGAAACATCGATCAGAGCCTTTGTACAAGTACTGGGCATAGCCAATACAAGAATCTGGAATGTACTGAAAAAGAAAGAAACCACTGACAACCAGGCATGGAACGGGTCGGCCAAGGAAACCAACAGCGGCTGATGACAGAAACGTTGTGAGAGCTGTGGATAAAAACACCAAAACAACAGTCAGTGACACCACCGACAACCTCCACGGGGCAGGGGTGAAGGTATCACAATCCAGCGTTTGAAGAAGACTTCGAGAGCACAACTAGTGAGGCCAAACCACAAGATATAAACCACTCATCAGCAGTAAGAATCAGAAAGCCAGACTGGAATTCGCAGTCAATACAGAGATGATCCAGAGAGTTCTGGAACCGAGATTAACCTCTTCTAAAGTGATGGAAAGTCCAAAGTGTGGAGAAAGAACCAAAACATACAAGCTTATCTTATGAGTCATGCATGGTGGAGGTAGCGTCACGGCTTGGGTTTGCACGGCTGCTTCTGGAACGTTCTCACTAATCTTTATTGATGATGGAACTCATGATGGTAGCAGCAGAATGAACTCAGAAGATTACAGGAACATTCTGTCTGACAATTTACAGAGAAATACATCCGAATGAATCAGGAGGAACTTCATCATGCAGCAACACCCGACGCAGGACTTCATCAGGGGGGAAAAGTAGAACCAGTCAATCACGAGACCTTAACCCAACTGAGCAGCATTTCACCTCCAGAAGTGTTGAAAACGCGCCTAAAAATGAGGAGGTCTGCCACCAAAGGCACCACGTTCGACGTTGTTTAAGACGTCTAGGTGTAAATATATTAGCAAACGAAAGCTGAACCTCTTATCTATCGTCTCATATTCATCTCTTGATCTCAAACCCAAATGTCTTCAGTGTATAGCAAAAACAAAAGAACTGGCTTTGCTGTTCCAATACTTTTGCAGAAAACCGTATATCATATGTATATAGAGTCCCATTAATTACAACTAACACTCTTCAGATATAAATTCTGCAGTGATGTCAGAACTTCAGTAAAATCGTGGTCAGGTCTGTGGAGCCAGCTCGGGAATGCAGCAGGAGTACACCCTGAATTGGATGTCGGGCCATGGCACGGCCGCGCACACACTCACACTCGGTCATACCTACAGTACAAGTATGCAA
This sequence comes from Ictalurus punctatus, assembly GCF_001660625.3. Lineage (NCBI taxonomy): Eukaryota > Metazoa > Chordata > Actinopteri > Siluriformes > Ictaluridae > Ictalurus > Ictalurus punctatus. The sequence goes on along the minus strand of NC_030421.2, from coordinate 3,221,553 downwards.
AAAAAAAAAAAAAAAAGGGAGGATGCCAGAGAATCCAGACGTTAAAGCACAGGCATGCAAAGCGAACATGCAAAACCTGTAGTGATGCACTGAAGCCAAACATCCTAGTTGAGAGAGAAGCAGTTTTAAATATCTCCTTTTTTTCCTTTTTCTTTCAGTGCCGCTGTATGTGGTGAAAAAAGATCGTTATGTATACAGTATGTAATCCAGATTTGGTAGTAATGGAGAATCTTACGTGTATGTGTTTCCGAAAGTGGCAGACGTGCAATGGAAATCAGGTAGATCAGATATAGACTTACCTGATGGGTTGCCAGATTGGATGACAGTCAAAAAGCGGTTCACTCTAACCCATCGACAAAAAAAAAAAAAAAAAAAAGGATCGTACAAATTACAATTAAAGCCCAGGGCTAATTCTTCATGCCTCGGGGCAGATGAAAAACCACATCTGCACAGGAACCTGCCCAGCCTGCCAACAGTGAAGATGCAGGTGCTGTTTAAAAGCATCAGAGGTGACTGGTGTGGAAGAAGAGAGGAGCAAAAAATCTCCACACACTATAGTTGCGTCCCAAATGACGTACTATACAGTACGCACTTACACTATGCACCTTACCGTGTAGTGTATTTTAGAAGGGTAGCATCGTCTCAAATGGAACACTAACGGGTTTTTTTAAATAACCAGAGGTATAATCTGTTTCCTAGTCAATGGCAAGTGACGTCAAATGCATGCAATGCAAGAGCGCTAACTTCAGCAGTATACACAGAGTCAATGAAAATTTATTTCATTTTAGTGTTTACGTCAGCGTCACCTTTTATTCCCAACCTGACCTTTTTTGATTCCGAGCAAACCTGAGCCAGCGTCAGCACCTGGTAGCCCCTCCCCTCTTCTGCTACGCTGTGACCGTTGAGGGCATGAAGTGTCCAACGTTCCACACTTTGTTTTTTCACTTGAAGTGCACTTCTTCTTGTTGGAATTTTCAGTGTGAACACACTTACTCACACTATTTATGCTACGAAATGGAGTAGCATGGTGCATACGTATGCGCTTTTGGACGCACCTTAGCTCTAATCATCGTTCCACGTGAAATGTTATCTTTTCTTACCTCATCCCTGATATTTATAACGTTATAATCAATGGATGTGTCTAGCATTTTAAAACACTGCCGATCTTTCAGACCTGCTGAGATTCCAAATTATATCTCAGCGGTTAAGGTTCCGTACTAGTGACTGGAAGGTTGAAGGTTCAAATCACAGGACTGCCAGAGAGACTCGTTTTGGCACTGAACCTTCAACTACTGCGTTCCTCATTTGAATTTGATTCTCTCTCAGTTGGAAGTGACTGTGGATAAAAGTAGCAAGGAGAGGGTTTGAGCTCAGAGCTGGAGGCTCTCCGCTGCCCTCCCACCGTGCCCCACTGAGATCGTCGGCCCCCTTATCCGCCCTGGCCGAGGACGCCGCTCGACTTCCATGTTCCGCCGAGATTGTCACTCGGGCTTCCGTGTTCCCCTGGAGACATCGCTCGGCTTCCGGGTTACCGCTGAGGACGTGGCTCTGCCTCTGTGTCTTGCTGAGACCGTCGGGCTGTTTCCCTGTCTTGCTGAGGATGTCGCTCTGCTTCATGGTCCCGTTATGACCGTCGCGTCGTGGATTTAACCTCCCACCCACCCCTGCTGGTGGCACATCGCTGCTCCATTCATTGCTCAGCTGGGAACTTCACTCCGCCTCCCGTCTCAGCTGCGGACTTCGCTCTGCCGCCCGTCTCAGCTGGGGACGTTATTCCGCTTCCCGTCTCGGCTGGGGACGTCTTTCCACTTCCCGTCTCGGCTGGGGACTTCGCTCTTCCTCCCGTCTCGGCAGGGAACATCGCTCCTCCCCCTCGCTCGGCTGGGGACGTCACTCCGCCTCCTTGTTTCATCGTCGTCGCTCCCCCCCGACTTGCTTCGGGTCCCTCTGACTGGTGGCGCTTCAGGAGTTGTGCCTTAAGGTCGGGGGGCTCCTTCATGGCCCCCCAGGGGTAGTTCCATTCCGGACCACTAGAGGGCACCCTCGTTCCCCATGTAATACTTCTTCTCTTGTCAACCTCATTTCCTGTGTAACCATACCCATGTGCTTGTTATTTTCCCTGCTTGATTAGTGCTCTATTTAAGTTCGCTGGTTTTTCTCCTCAGTTGCTGGAGCAATAAAGTCAGGTTGTTTAAATTTCTCGTTTGATTACGTTTGTCATCGTCTGGTTTATGCACTGTTTGTTTATATTTAGTATTTTCTTGTTTTGTTTTTTTCTGTGTTGAACAAAGAGGTTCCGCCTGTGCATCTGTCTCCCTGGACTCTCCCCTGTGAGAGCATACCCTAACATTTCTATCATTGCAGTAGTTAGACATTTGATCCAGACACAGATGGTCACCCACGGAGAGATTTAATTGGCTGTTTGATGTGTGATGGTTTGACTGTGGTTGAGGAGCATATTGAAGTATTTGTACTGTTAGAGACAAGTCCTTTGTTCAGTCTGAAGTACTGGCTTGTCAACACTACAGTACGACAAGTCAGACTACTGTGTAAATGTTATTTTAGAATAAAGGAAATGTCAGTCCTATTCTGAAAAAAAAAACAAAAAAAAAACATTACTATTACCAAAACACAATACAAACCAGGCTCAATGGAAATCTCTTGAAATCAGTCTGAAGTGCTTCAATACTTCAATAATTGTGCGACGTTATATGGCTAAAAGTATGTAGACGTCTGACCGTCGCACTGACATGTTCTTGTTGAACATCATATTCCCAAGCTTTTCCCCACTTTGCTGTCATAATACCCTCCAGACTTCTGAGAAGGCTTTCCGCTAGATTTTGGAGCATGGCTTCGGGGATTTGTGTCCATCCCAGTTCATCCCAAAGGCGTTCAGTGGGGTTGAGGTCAGGGCTCTGAGCAGGACACTCGAGATCTTCCATTCCAATCTTGGAAAACCCTGTCTTCATGGACGTCGCTTTGTGCACAGGAGCACTGTCATGCTAGAACAGGTTTGGGCGTCTTAGTTCCTGTGAAGGAAAATCCTAATGTTACAGTATGATGGTCAGGGGTCCACATTCTTTTAGACATATGGTGTAGCTTTAAAAAACAAACAAACAGATGATCAGTTCTTAAACCGTTCCTGAAACTAGCCGTCTTTTCTGCTGACATCTGAAAAGTGTTTCCCACTAAAATTGGTCCTTGTCCATGTGAGAACTTGGTGTGCATCTTTCTAGAACAGTCTGCACTGCTAGGCAGAACAGAATGGATAATATTCCCAATTTCGCAGTGTGTTACATAAGCCGTGTATAGATTGTGCCAGAGGCCTACAGCAGATCTAAAAAGTCTACACACCCCCGTTAAAATGCAACTCCCGCCCTCAGTGCGAAATTATAACACGTCAAAATGAAGTGGGACGCGATCAGAAAGGTTTTATGGAAAAATAAGAACGGTCCCAAAAACCTGGGTGCATAAGTGTGCACGCCCTTTTATAATCGGCGATGAGGTTGTGTTCAGAACAGACCAATCGCGTTCAACCTCACGTTCAAAAAGTCATTATCACACAGCCATCGTCCATGAAATTATTCTGATTAACGCCGGATAAAGACCAGCTGTTTCTGAAGGATTTTCTTAACATCTACGTGGTTTCGTCTGACCGCCGAAGCCACCGTCCGCAAAGAGCTGGCGAAACATACACGGCACCTCGCTTGTTGAAACGTATTGATCACGACAGGGGTTTCAAAGAATTTTCCAAATCGTTATATATATATACCACGGAACGCTGTAAAGGTTCATCGACAGATAGAGGAAATGGAGCACTACAGAGACGTTACCAAGAACAGGACGTCCCTCCGAAATTGATAAAAGGACAAGGCATTAAAGGACACATTAACATCAAAGGAGCTGCAGGAATATCCGACGAATATCGATTACTCTCTGTATGCGACGACCATCTCTCGTATACTTCACATGTCTGGGTTATGGGGGAGGGTGTCTACACAGACGCCCTTTCTCACAACAGATATCCAATCTCAACTAAATCACCCCAAACCATGTGGAAAAATGTGTCGTGGTCCGATGAGACCGATTCCAAAAGGGCAACGAAAAGCACATCACCAAAAGAACACCATCTCTACAGTGAAGCACGGTGGTGGCGGCATCTTGCTTTAGGGCTGCTTTTCTTCAGCCAGAACTGGGGCTTTTACCCAGGTGGAGGGGATCACGAATATCTACAAATGACAGTCCATTTTAGTGCACAATCTTCACGTGTCAATAAAGGAATCAACAAAGGAATGGCTTAAACCAAAAGAAGATCGATGTTTTCGAATGCCCTATAGCCAGAGCCCAGACCTGAATCCAAGTAAAAACCTGTGGGGTGACCTGAAGCGGGCTGTGTACTGGAGATTCCCTTACTGGAATGCTTTTGCAAGAAAGAGTGGGAAAATATTATTGCCAAGTCAAGATATGCCACGCTGATCGACTCTCACCCTGAAAGACCGAGCTAGCACGTACGCACACTTATGCAACAAGGCTATTGTTTATAAGATTTTTCTTTTTTTTCTCCCTTGTTTCCTCAAACTGTTTTTGGTTGTTTTTCCACTTTATTTATTATTTATTATTTATTTCTCATTAAAGATCAGACACAATTTAGCCTAGTTTCATTCCTACACCTGCCGTTTACCGTCGTACTTTTGCGTATCAGACTCATCTTGAGCCGCTTTCGCACGGCATTCTTTTAAAACGGAGCAAATATACGAAAAACAGCTCAAAGTCTCACCGGCACGAATGCTGCAGAGAGAGAGAGAGAGAGAGAGAGAGAGAGAGAGAGAGAGAGAGGGAGGGCGGGCAGTTGGAGTGTTGGTTTATTTTGTACACCAAAACGAATAGAGATGGAGAACGAGGTGTCATATTTGAGGGTTTTTTAAATAAATAATAAATAAATAAATAACCAGCCCTGCGACGGATTGGCACCGTGTCCAGGGTGTACACCGCCTTGTGCCCGATGCTCCCTGGGATAGTCTCCAGGTTCCCCCGTGACCCTGAAAAGGATAAGCGGTACACATAAGACCACATACTTAAGACCACAAAAAGCCTTAAACTTTCCCCCAATTTATAGTGTTACAAGCAGGAACTGAATTTACTTAATTGTGATAACATGTCATGAATTTATACCAAATAGCCCAAGGTACTGAAGTGGGGAAAAAAAGATCTCCACTGCTGCGAAACCCATAAATTACTGTCGTTCCAGTACACCCGGTTGCCATCAGAATGCAATATTAATCGGACGGAGTCCGTCTGCATGCGATTTAAAATCCACCAGGATTGAAGTCTCTTTATGCACTTTGAGGTATTTTGCCAGAAAAGAACATCCACATCCTGCATGACTCGTAGCTGTAATCGCAACCACCGGTGGTTCTAAGATGTATCGATCCAGCAGGTGAATACTCATGTGACTAACATTTTAATACTTTTTTTGTTGTTGTTGTTGTTTACGATAAAAAATAGTCGGCACATCATGTGCAAATCAAATGGAAAACATCTCAACGGAGTCCATTTCAACTGCAGGTTTGTCCTCCACGGCGGTTCGACAGGACGCACACTCGTCCGCGTGACGCACCGTACGGGACATCTTTCACACGGTCGACGAAACAAACACTCCGAACTGCACGGGTGATGCACGGAACCGAGTCTGATTTGGATCACAGACGGCGGGATGTCTCAGAACAAGACGTGGTGGTTAAGAAGGTGTTTAGAAGCGTTCGCGCACCACGGGGTACGAACCGAAATGACGTTCAAAAGGCATGTTTTTGCATAGCGGCTTAAAAAAAAAAAACGTTCCCGTTTGAAGTATGCCGCGAGCTCCGGAACCTTTGTTAGCCTAGCCGTAATATTCCGTGTCAGTGCTTTGTGCGTTCTCTTTCTGTTCTTTGAACCTGGTTGCACCTGATTTCACCAGTTTTGTATCTGGTCTTTGTAGATAAGACCTCGTTCGCCCTCGATCGCTCAATTTCTCTTGCACCCCCCCCCCCCCCCCCCCCCCCCCCATTGTAGAAATAGAAAACAAGCCACTACAGGTCACAGGACTCGTGATCACTGCCGGTGTTTATTTATGATGTGAAGAGAAGGCGTATCTGATAGTCCGTGTGCGAGGATGAGGTAGCGATTGAGCGTTTTATGAGCGGGTTACGAATCGAGTGAATTCGATCTCTGTGTCCGAGTCGAGGTCTGGCCAAACGCAGACGGAACACAGCGATATGCACATATCCTGATCGATCAGACTCGATCTTGAAGACGATACCTAAGAGTGAAGACTCCATCAGAAAAGAACATGGCTTGCGATTGTTGCGGTGACTCGAGGCTATGCTGGTGAGATGAGTGCGAGTTCGAGCTCTGCAGTACGGGATCGAAACTGAAGCAGAGCCGGGAAGAAAGAAAAAAGGCAGAAATTCGAGGAACGCCCGAGGAAGGACTCCTTCCTTTTTCACTCACTTCATTTTACTTCCTTTCATCTCTGCCGTGCGACTTTTTTATTTATTTTTTTTATTTATTGTACTTTTCTTTTTCTGCCACTTGTGTGTGTATGCGAGTGTATAAGCGGGTGGCTCAATAGGAACACGCTCACTAAATAATAAATCGCCGTCGATACAGCAGTGCATTGAGGGACAGACCCAGGGGTCTCTTGTTAACCAGATCACTGATGTGTAAAGAGGGTCAACGGGGTTCACACACACACACACTCACACACAATAGCAATTTCACCACCGTCATTAAACACAAACACTTGCCTTTAAGCCAATGAATAAAAATAATAAATCAGAGTACAGCAGATGCAGACGGAGGAAGCGAAATGACTTTCCTCTTCTTTGCTGTAATACAACGTAACATAAACAGATGAAAAAGAATGGCTGATATACGGATATCTGATACGCGTCTCGTATGACGCCGAAAAAAAGCCTCGTGAATAGTTCTAGCTGTAATTATCAAGTTCCTCACTGCGACTTCGGTTTAATTTAACAAATATCGCTTCAACCCTCATTATCCAGCAGCTTCGAAAAATACGACTCGACCCAGCGCATCTTATTATTTTTCAACTAGAAATATGGCGAAGAAAGCAGACGTGGGCTGAAACATGACATATACGCGATTAAGAGTTGCAGGAAGTGACTAGACAGGCCAAGAAAAATATTTATTCTATTGTTCTGTATTGTGCACAGTTAATCGTGTTCGCTCGATGCTTTTAATTCACTATTTCGATTTGTTGAGTGATAAAATAATGAACGATTGATATCATAATAATAATAATAATAATAATAATGAATTATACTGTACAACATTTACTGTTAAAACAAGTGTTTTATATTAATATATTTACAGATAACTCCTCTTATTTCTACAGTATATTACTGTATGTGGCTAGTAATATACTATACATTTGCAAGTAAACGGCTTGTACGTTTAATTTGGTCTGTAAAGCTCATTTGGACTGAGCAGAAGGTTACCAGGCTTGCTCAAGGACCCACCATAGCAGCTTGGCAGTGCTGGGATTTGAACACGTTACCTTCTGATCTATAACTCAAAGCCTTACCCACTGAGCCGCTGCGACTAGCAGCCGCTAATTCATCTTTCCACCGGCATATAAAGTGAAAATCCAGGGACTTCGAGAGAATTTTTATTTTAGAGTTCTCATCCCTGTCAGAAGCATTAGCTATCCCTCAACGCTTTGTGATTCCTGGACAATTTAGTCGTTAGCTCCGCACGACACGTGCGTCACTGAACTATGAATATGGCCGTTCGTACGAAGCTAAACCCACGATTTTCATCGGTTTCAGCTAGAAAAACGTCTAGGGAGTATCTGACGGCGCGTCAGAGTTGTCTGGAACGGTTTCATGCCCGACAACGGCGAACGTGCATGTTCAAGACCCGCAGTCGGGTTGTTAACATGACCACCATAGAGAAAAGAGGAGGATTTCAATATTAATAAAAGAAAAGAATGAAATCGTTAGCGAACAGCATGGGAACTGGGTGTTGCAACAAAACGCTTAACTTAAAGGTCCAAAGCCAGCAGCGACTGATCTGAACCCGTATATACAGTGGTATTTACAAGCTCATGTCCTTGGAACACTTTGAGCCACAAAAGCACTTGTATTTCACCCGATAGTCCACTAAATATGAACACAATAGCCGATTCCAATCAAATACTAACTAAATATAACCGGGTTAATAATTGTATCCTTAACAAAGTTGTGTTGTGAATGCAGCAGGAGTGAAGGCTGGAGCGTCTGGTCCGATCCCACAGAAGACCTACTGTAGCACAAATTGCTGTAAAAGTCCATGCTGGCTCTGATAGAAAGGTGTCAGAACAAACTGCGTCACAGCTTGGTGTATATGGGGCTGTTTGAGTCACAGACCAGCAAGAGTGCCCACGCTGACCCCCTGTCCAACGCCGAAAGCACCTACAATGGGTACGTGAGCATCAGAACTGGACCATGGAGCAATGGAAGAAGGAGACCCAGACTGAAAAATCATGTGTTCTTTTACATCACATGGACGGCTGGGTGCTTATGCGTGTGCGTCGCTTACCCGGGGAAGAGACGGCACCAGGTGCGCTACGGGAAGAAGGCGAGCTGGCGAAGGCAGTGTGATGCTCTGGGAAATATTCTGCTGGGAAACCTTGGGTCCTGGCATTCATGTGAACGTCCCACCTACCTAAAGATTGTCGCAGACGGGGTACACTTCTTCATGGCAACGGTATTCCCTAACGTCAGTGTTTTCTTTCAGCAGGATAATGCTCCCTGTCACACTGTAAACATCGTTCAGGAACGTTTTGAGGACCGCGAGAAAGACTTCAAGGTGTTGACTCGGCCTCCAAATGTCAATCCCATCGAGCGTCTGTGTGATGTCCTGGACAATCAAATCCGATCCATAGAGGACCCGCCTCTCAACTTGCAGGACTTAGAGGATCTGCTGCTGAGGTCTTGGTGCCAGCACGCCTTCCCAGGTCTTGTGGAGTCCGTGCCTCAACGTGTCACAGATGACGTTTTATAGCTACATTGCTTCTTCTGACTACTAAGGAAAGAAATGAATGTGTGTAAGAAATGTGCTGGTGCAAAATGGGGTGTGATCTTTTGTTCATTCGTTCATTCGGCTTCAGTAGCCGCGTTATCCTGGTCGGGGTCATTGTCATGAATTAACCTTCACAGCGTGCGTTGCGATCCCCAGCAAGGCGAGTGCTGCTCGCATGTCATGCCATTCGCTTCTTAGTTCTCCACATGCTTTTGCTTTGTTTTGGTTTAGTTTTCTCCTCACTTCTGAGTTCGTCGGTTTGCATGTACACTCCAGGGCAAAAATAAAGCGGGCCAAGCCCAAATTGGGAAAACAATTAGCAAGAATTAAAACAAATGCACTCTCGAGACCTCGTGTGCCACCATTTGCTTGTTTACTTTTGCTGCAGTGAAGTGTTTTGGGGAATCTAGAAACAGGGACATTCACTTATATACTAATATAAAGGTAAAATCACGATAATCATTGAAATCCATGTATTTATGCTAATTTCCTGTTGTTTAAGACCATTAAAAGCCTAATTTTTTTTTCGCCATTTTGGGCGTGGCCCTTTTTTTTTTTTTGCCCAGTGTGACTTGATTTTAATCTCTAATGCTGTGTATATATTTCTGGTTTCATGTTCTTATCCATCCTAGTCAGGACCGTAACCAGCATAGACATTGAGTAGGACACGCCCCCTCCAATAGTCAGATATGGCCAAATTGCCCCGCCCTAATAATTGATATTTTTGATGCTGCCCTGCCGTACTCGATCATGCCCCACTATGTATGTTTTCAGTATGACAAAAAGTTAAAAACATTCAAAATAATTGTAAAAAAATAATAAAAAGTCGTTTAGGGTGGTCTGCCTTTGCGGTCTAGCGGCACTCGTCGGTGTCAGAATGTCTGAGATGGCCAATCAGATCATAGAGGGCGGGGCTTTACTGTTCACAGAAGCCGCGCGGCGCTTCAGCTTTAACGGCTAAAGAGTGCGAGGTAAGATGTAAGCTACGTGGCTAGAGTGAAAACGTTAAACGACAGACATGCAGACATTTACGTGATACGCGTCATCGTCGAGGCGACGAGACGGGAAACGTTACCGGAGACGTTTTCAGTATATCAGGCAGAAGGTTCAACTAGAACACGGTAAAACGTGAGGATTTGACTCGAGCGTGTTTTTAGATTGCGTTTAGGACGGAGTCATTTATTTCAAATAAAAAGATATATTATCCAAATCTAGTTCGTTATTCCTTTAATTCTCTTGTCAGGACGATAAACCCGTCCAAGTGTCTGCAACCGTCGTATTTTGACACTAGTCTGTACGTCCTTGTCAGGCCTGTGCTCAAAAACCCTCAAGGGCGAACTATTATTTACTTTACTCATTTCCCCACGCTTTCATACTCTATTACAGCTCTATTCCACAAAACGGCAGGAGATAGCGATCACGAGCTTTAAAGACGCACTATAAAGGCGCCATAAAAACCGTAGCCTACTCCGAGAGCTTAGTGTCGTACGGACTGCGTTCCTCCCTGTCCGTGGGAACGTTCTTCGGCATTCTCCTTTTGCGTTACGCTGAAAACAGCACACGGGTTTGGAACAACTCGAGGGTGAGGATAGAGATAATTGCGTGTAAGTAATTGTGTCTGGCTCGCTGACCCAGTCGTGGCGTTTTACAGAAACGTTATGACAATAATGAAAAGACGATCGAATGATATTCATTTTTTTTCTTCGGGACAGCAGGAAAAAAAAAAAAAAGAAAAAAAAAAAAGAAAGGGTACGCTGACGGGAACAGGTAAAAGGTTAGGAGTATATACACAGTGGAAGTTGTATAATTCATATTTGGGCTGCTGTACTGTTTGGAACACATTATTCACTATATCTGTGCATAATAAGATGAAAGGCCTGCCTGGGGGTAGAGAGAGAGAGAGAGCGGGAGAGAGAGAGAGTAAACCTGAAATATAATAAACCATCTAATCTAACTTGTTTTTGTATTGTAATACACTCTGACCTTACTGTAGTTATTTTGGTCTTAAATATAAAGCTCGTGCATTATGTATGTGTGTGTGTGTATATATATATATATCATTTGGGCCTTTATTGGCTAGAGAACCAAAAAGGACCATTAAATTTGTGCGTGTGTGTGTGTGTCCACAAATGTTTTGGTCCCCTCCCAATGCTCAGGAAGTGCTTACGGCCTTGACCCTAGTTACCTTGCGTGTGTTTTTCGCAGTATTCTAGTACCTTGTTAAAACTGTGTGCGTGGGTTTTAAAAGACCTCTCGCGTTTGTATCCAGGATTCTCGAGTCCAGAGGTTTCAAAGTCACCGTGGCTTACGTGAATGATTATTTGCTTATACTTTTAAGAATACTATGGATTTGATCAGAAACGGTTGTGGACGCGACAAACGTAAAAAAAATGTAAAAAAACGAATAGCACACACACTGTAAATATCCGGGAGCAGGCGGGAACGTCCGGGATTGAACCGACGAAAGTGATGCGGAAGCGATCGTGTTCCGGTCAAAGAAAAGGAAATATGTTTCCTAGCGAAGGCGTTCGGCAGGCGGCCTCATGCAGGGCGAGTTATATTTTTAGTACGTTCGCCGAAACACCTCCAGGGTCGGGGGTTCGATTCCCACCGTGGCCCTGTGTGTGTGCGGAGTTTGCGTGTTCTCCCCGTGCTGCGGGGGTTTCCTCCGGGTACTCCGGTTTCCTCCCCCAGTCCAAAGACATGCACGGTAGGCTGATCGGCGTGTCCAAAGTGTCCGTAGTGTATGAATGTGTATGTGAGTGCGCCCTGCGATGGTTTGTACCCCGCCTTGTGCCCGATGCTCCCTGGGATAGGCTCCAGTTTCCCCGCGACCCTGAAAAGGATAAGCGCTATAGACGATGGATGGATTAAGGGCCTTGCTCGACGGCCCAAGTTTGGCATTGCTGGGGTTTTGAACTCGTGACCTTCTGATCAGTAACATAGATCCTTTAACCACTCAGCTACCTAGCATAGCACTGAAAGATGAGATAGTAACCAGAAATAAGAACTAGTGAAACACAACACATCATGGCTCCTATGGTTTCGCCCTGTACTCGATTAGGAAATGGTCTCCCTCTGAAACGAGTAAAAATGCCGGCTTGTTCTTTAAAAGCTCCACTGATTGCACCAGTGAAGCGTCACATCATTTTGTGCTTCACCCCAGTGTTCTTGGAGCTACGGTTTTGCGCCTTGGAAATGAAGAGCTTTAATGAGTATTTAAAGCACGACACGTCGGTTCACTTATCTCCTCTAGGTTAAACGTCTGCTAGGAGAAGACTTGCGAGAAGCGGTGTCGAGTCCCAGTCTACACCGCGCTGCATGCTCTCGTGTTTGCTCGCGATGAGCTCGCTAATTATCGAATGACTTCAACCAGGCGTTTGAGTAGAAGGAGTAAACACTGAACAGTAGAGTATAGGACCGGTATATAAAATTCAGCCTGTAATTCATTCTCTCTCTCACACACACACACACACACACACAAATTACATTGTGAGCAGTGCTGATATGTGGAAGATTTACTTGGCAAAGCAAACTAGTCTTGCTAGAATAAATAAAAGACACGCCACCAAAAGATTCTCCTGCCGGCGTCCTCTCTGCTGGGCGTGGATGATATCTTCACAATACCAAATGTGGATTATACAACGTTGTTTTGCTAACTAAAGGTGGCACAATGGTGCAGTGTTTAGTGTCACTGCTTGGTGTTATTGTGGAGTTTCAAATGCTTTTCCCGTGTGTGTGTGTGTGGGTGTGTGTGATGCTCTGCTATGGTCGAGCGTTCCATTCAGGGTGTATTCCTGGCCTGTGCGCAGTAGTGGATAAAGGAGAAAGCGGTCACCGAAGATCAGTCCTTTCACGATTTAGCGATTTGGCGACCGCCGGAATGAACGCAGATTTTATGCAGATCTGGGCGGAGACGCGTGACCGCGAAAGAGCGTGCAAAGGAATTTCGTGCGAGTGCGACTTTCGCTAATTCGAGTAGTTTTCCGCGTAAAAAAAAAAAAAGCACAAAGCTAAAAACGATCGAGCGTTTTTGGCCGCAACGATAAAAAAAAACTGAAATGATCGATACAAAAGAACAGATTTCGGCACCTGATTAGTTGCACGTTACAACAGGGACAGTGGAGCAGCTGCACCTGATGATTTACTCTGAATAGTGTATCATGATGTGACTATTTTATATTCTATTATTGCTGTAGCTCAGCTCTGTGTAAAAAGACTGTATACGGCCTGTATATACTGTACAGTGTTTTATCTGTCTCTTATTACCTTCTTCCTAACCCCCATGTCTCTCTCTCTCTCTCTCTCTCTCTCTCTCTCTCTCTCTCTCTCTCTCTTCATCTCTCATCCCCATGGAGTGACATACAGATTCTCAGTATGGATGATATCTGCTGCTCCATGGTCTCTACCTTAGGATTCAGCCTGTTATTTTTTGTACAATTGTGTGTGTGTGTGTGTGTGTGTGTGTGAGAGAGATTGAGAGAGAGAGTGAGAGAGTGATAGAGAGAGAGATTGAGAGAGAGAGAGAGAGAGGGAGAGAGAGTGATAGAGAGAGAGAGATTGAGAGAGAGAGGGAGAGAGAGTGAGAGAGAGGGAGAGAGGGTGATAGAGAGAGAGATTGAGAGAGAGAGAGGGAGAGAGAGGGAGACAGAGTGATAGAGACAGAGAGATTGAGAGAGAGAGGGAGAGAGAGTGATAGAGAGAGACTTAGAGAGTGTGAGAGAGAGAGAGAGTTAGAGATTGTGAGAGAGTGAGAGAGAGTGTGAGAGAGTGTGAGAGAGTGAGAGAGTGTGAGAGAGTGAGAGAGAGAGAGTTAGAGAGTGTGAGAGAGTGAGAGAGTGTGAGAGAGTGAGAGAGAGAGAGTTAGAGATTGTGAGAGAGTGTGAGAGAGTGAGAGAGTTAGAGATTGTGAGAGAGTGAGAGAGTGAGAGTGTGAGAGAGTGAGAGTTAGAGATTGTGAGAGAGTGAGAGAGAGAGAGTTAGAGAGTGTGAGAGAGTTAGAGAGTGTGAGAGAGTGAGAGAGAGAGAGTTAGAGAGTGTGAGAGAGTGAGAGAGAGAGAGTTAGAGATTGTGAGAGAGTGTGAGAGTTAGAGATTGTGAGAGAGTGAGAGAGTGAGAGTGTGAGAGAGTGAGAGTTAGAGATTGTGAGAGAGTGAGAGAGAGTTAGAGAGAGAGTGTGAGAGAGTGAGAGTGTGAGAGAGAACGAGTTCATTAGGCAGCAGTGTTCTTCAGGAGGAACAGTTCTATCTACAGCGTGGTAGATGTGTTCACTGTCAGGCTCGGGGCTGTGGAGACTTTCAACTGGATCAAATCATAAAATCACAACATCAATCAGCCACAGCTGTGCTTGCCAGTGTGTGTGTGTGTGTGTGTGTGTGTGTGTGTGTGTGTGTGTGTGTGTGATGTCCTTTGCTCAGGATTTTGGAAGATGTGTGTTTGCTTAGCTCTGAGGAAGCTGCACCAGATAAGGCTTTTTTTCTTCTGTAAACTAGCCGAACAATTAATGGATTTTTTGCAGGCGTGAAAATCGTTCTTTTTGCAACCTCAAAAGTCTCAGTGTCCTTTTAAAACAAATCGAATCAGTGACTAAAACTTGCCTTCACTCTTTTGCTAGTTGATATGATTAGTACTGAAGGTAAGCAGAGGGATTTTTCATACCTGACACTATAATGATCACATTGCCAGCAGCTGAACGGTGCTGCAGGCTAACGAATGGATACAGGAAAGAAAGAAAGAAAGAAAAAAAAAAAGCAGGCACAGAACTAAGTACTCGACGTTGTGTGCCGATCATTTTTTAAAATGTATTTAAAAACAAAATATTGTCCTGTTGTTGTTGTTGTTTTTTTTTGTTTTTTTAAAAATAATGCTTTTATAATTTGATATAACTCAATATAGTTCATGTGAATTTTTTTTGGCCCATTCTTTGATTATTATTATTATTATTATTATTATTATTATTATTATTATTATTATTATTATTATTATTAATAATAATATTATTTGAATTGATTCGAAAAACAAAAAGGAACGGCTTGTAGTTGCAAACTTAAGACAATATGTCCCTGAAATATGTCCCTCTTTCCCTGGACTCTAGCTGGAGAGAGAAAGATAGATAAGTGTAGATACCACCCGTCATAAATATGAGCAAGGAAGGCTGTGTCTTTATTGTTTAACCTTTTGATCTATGGTTAAAAAAAAAAAAATCACAAAAATACTCTGCTCTCATGGATATCAAACAATTGCAAACACAACACAGGTTTATATATATATATATATATATATATATATATATATATATATATATATATATATATATATATAAACTTTTTAAAATATAGGTGTGTAACAATTATTGTCATCTCTACGAATTCATACGAGAGAAATATATTTGAAGTATATTCCCATTGATATTTTACTTTATTCATTTTTTTAGCACACCTGGGTGACTAGGAACGGGAAATTGTTCAACCGTGACTTCCTGTTTCACAGGGGTATAAATATGAGGTAACACACAGGCCAAATTCCCTTAGTCATTCATAACAATGGGTAAGAGCGAGGAATATAGTTGTGATGTGCAGCAAAAGGTTGTTGAGCTTCACAAAATGGGATGTGGCTATAAGAAAATAGCAGAAGCATTGAAAATGCCCATTTCACCATCAGGGCAATAATTAGGAAGTTCCAGTCAACTGGAGATGTTATGAATCAACCTGGAATTGGACGTGTGTCTATATCGTCTCAACACACTGTGAAGAGGACGGTTCGAGTGGATAAAACATCTCCAAGGATCACAGCTGAAGAATCGCAGAAGTTAGTTGTGTCTTGGGGTCAGAAAGTCTCCAAAACTACAATCTGAAGTCACCGACATCACCACAAGCTGTTCGGAAGGGGTTCAAGAAAAAAGCCTCTACTCTCATCCAAACACAAACTCGAGCGTCTTCAGTGTGCAGACACTACTGGAACTTCAAATGGGATCGGGTTCTATGGTCAGATGAAACCAAAATAGAGCTTTTTGGTAATAAACACAGAGGTGGTTTTGGAGCACACAGAGAGGTAGCCGTATGGAAAAGTCCCTCGTGTCCACGGTTAAAGATGGTGGAGGATCTTTAATGTTCTGGGGCTGTTTTTCTGCCAGAGGACCTGGACATTTTGTTAGGATACATGGCATCATGGACTCTATCAAATATCAACAGATATTAAATGAAATCCTGACTGCCTCTGCCAGAAAGCTTCAAATGGGCCGTGGTTGGATCTTCCAGCAGGACAATGATCCAAAACATCATCAGAATCAACACAAAAATGGTTTACTGACCACAAAATCAAGATCCTGCCTTGACCATCCCAGTCCCCTGACCTGAACCCCATAGAAAGCCTGTGTGGTGAACTGAAGAGGAGACTCCACCAGCGTGGACCTCGAAATGTGAAGGATCTGGAGAGGTTCTGTATGGAGGAACGGTCTCAGATCCCTCGCCATGTATTCTCCAACCTCATCAGGCGTTATAGGAGAAGACTCAGAGCTGTTATCATGGCAAAGCGAGCTAGCACAAAGTACTGACTAAAAACGGGCCAATAATTGTTGCACACCTATATTTAACAAAGATATATATATATTTTTTGATAAACCTGTGTTGTGTTCGCAATTGTTTGATATTCATTACAGCAGTGTATTTCTGTGAATTATTTAAACAAAAGATCAAAAAGCCTTCTGTAGCGGACAGTACTGTGCACTGCAAAGAAATGCTGTAGAGCAAAGACGCTTTCCAAAATAATTCAATTAAATGTTTCTACACTAAATGAAATACTATAAAACAGTAAACGGTAATAAATGAAACAAATTCGATATTTGACCATTTAAAAAAGATGTATTAGTAATCTCCGGTACAATTAATGCAGTTTTATAAGGAAATATATATATATATATATACAGTAGCTATAAGTCTTATTTGTGCAGCGAAACTCAACAGCCTTTATTGTGTTTTTTTTTTTGTCTGAAAAGTGTCTCTTACCACTTAATACACTGCTTTCTTTACTGACATACACACATTTTTCTGTGACATTTAATTTCGTGCTGGAAAAGTAATGTTTGGGAATTTAAAATGTTTTGGTACTGACTCAATAATGTAGACGTCATAAAATAAAAAAATCTTAGACAAAGTTTGTACTAAAAAAAAAAAAAAAATACGTGCCTAAAACTTTTGCACAGTATGAGGTGTGTGTGTGTATATATATATATATATATATATATGTATATAAATTTACATTTATACATCTAGCAGATGCTTTTATCATATATATATATATATATATATATATATATATATATATATATATATATATATATATATATATATATATATATATATATATATGAGAGGGAGAAGTGTGTAAATCGAATAAAGGGCTCAGAGCTGTGCTCATTAAGAGTTGCTACACAATCTGTGCTTTGATTCTCTTTGAAACATATGCACGCCGAATGATCTCGTAATTTATTTCTTTGGTAATTGAGGAACATATTGGTCTCAAATTCATGCACATCTCGATCTGACACAGTTTCACTCCGGAGCCGAGAGAACATCGTAAAAACCTCATCGTTCTACAGCTCGGTAATATATCCCGTCTTAAATTTACACACACTCAAATCATGAGTAAGAAAAATGCACTCTTTTACACAGCAGTTCTGCTAAAGAGGTTCGACCGTAACGTCTCCTCCTCCCGGCTCCGGGGTCCCTCGTTCCAGCTCAGCTTACTGCGCTTACCGAGTTTTACACGTCCTCCCCAGATCTGCGTGGGCTTCCTCTGGGTTCTCTGGTTTCCTTTAACGAAATATACCCCCCAACCCCCACCCTCCCAAACACACACACACACACATTCCACAGCTTTATTATACAATGAGCACACCGATCTTCTTCTAGATTCGTTCAGAGTATTTATTCAGTATGCCAGTCTTCTTGTCTGTAGCACGACATGCTCGATTTCGAGTCGGTGAGTGTGTCAGGATCGAGTGAGGACTGAAGAGTAATCAGCACTTAAGAAGTAATAGCACAGTTCAACTGGAGTGGCTAAATAGGATATTTAATAATTTCCACTTTAGTACCATTTAACCCTCTGCACCCATCCTATTAGTGTCCACGTCTGAATAATTCTCTTTGCTACTGATTAAAACGTGTCTCGAACACGCAGACGTGACGGATACGGCTTACGAATAAACACGCAGCCGTACGGCGTGATTTTATACGATCGATATATGATTATACGATGATAAGAAACGGGTTCATTTCAGGGATTATTTTAGTTATTATTTCATCGTGCTTAATTTGACAAACAGTGCTGAGATTAGCCGTAATCACTGCTTTCACTGATTGAATCCAAATTCCACACGATATTATATTATACAGTATTATATTATATTATAGTATATTACATTATAGATGCACACACTCGTTTTTCCATGTCGTTTAGTATTATCTCATCGATTCAGAACTATAGAGGACATAAAGTACAAGAAGTGTGTACTGACAGCATGAATTAGCAAGCATGACTGATCAAAGATGGGGAACGATCACTTGTGCTGTTGTGTATCGGTGACGTGAGATAACGTCGCCTCGGCGAACCGCACGCCCGGATCTCACTCCGTCCCGTACACAGTGTGGTCATCTTTCTTCATTCCCGCTAATGACTTTGTCCCATCCAATTTACCACTATAAGTACCCTGGGTACTAACCCAAAATAATGAATGGAAGCCCAGATATAAAGCCTCAGGTCCTTTTCTGTTATTTATTTATTTATTTATTTATTTATTTATTTATTTATTTATTTAAGCTAGCCATAGGCAGAGCGCTTCCTTGTTTGGTTTTCTGAGCCGAAAAAAATCAATGGTCCAGACAAAGATCAAAATCATTTCTTCCACAGATCGGAGAAGAAATTTTGTGGTATTAAGGATGTTCATTGATTGCTTCAGTTTGCTGTGGAAAACTCTGGAACAATCCATCCATCTACTATACCGCTTAACCTACCTTCAGGGTCACGGGGAACCTGGAGCCTATCCCAGGGAGCATCGGGAACAAGACGGGGTACACCCTGGACAGGGTGCCAATCACACACCCATTCATACACTACGGACACTTTAGACACGCCAATCAGCCTACCATGCATGTCTTTAGACTGGGGGAGGAAACCGGAGTACCCGGAGGAAACCCCTGCAGCACGGGGAGAACATGCAAACTCCACACACAGGGCCATGGTGGGAATCGAACCCCCGACCCTGGAGGTGTGAGGCGAACGTGCCTACCACTAAGCCACCGTGCACCCCAGGTACAACAACAACAACAACAATAATAATAATAATAATAATAATAATAATATTTACATGATGTCTGAATTAAATTGAGGTAAATCCGGGTAAATTAAGCTTTCTGCAGCTTTCCCGCATGATTAACTGATCAATGTAAAAAAAATAAATGCAAGACTCAAACTCGTTATATACATTGTGCAGCTCAGATCTGACGGAGTTTAATCGCTCAAGACACCGAGGTTTACATCCGTGCATCGTTTCAGAACTTTTCTCTTGCAGCTACGTACAGTCCATGAACAAAACTCTGCTTTTTTTTTTTTTTTGTCCACTATTCGGTAATGTTCCGTCTCATTGACCCTGTCACTTCTTCTCGACTATGTACAATTGTAAAATATATTCCAAAATTCCCAGCAGGTCTTATCTTCATCTCCATTAACAGCCAAGTGAATAAGATTTATGGAAATGGTCCCACGGAGTCCTTGCCGTGGATGTTGGTGATGACAGCACAGGTGGCAGTACAGATGGAGGGAATGTGACCACGAATAAAAATCACCTTTCTGTTTCGTATGCACAAACACCGGTTATAGTTTCCTCAATACTTTTATTTCACCTTGTGACTCTCGGGTCGGAAATATGCGTGATATAAATATGACTGGAGACCTTGAGCACAGGACATAAAAGTTTGTGTTGGAAAACAAAACAAAAAAACAAGCGTTTTAGTGAATTTTGTATAATTTCTGTTATTTGATTATTTTTTTAAAAAAGTTTAAATGGTGTCACGGACCTGGCAGAAAGGATACCGACGATGGAGATGCCCTGTAACAGACACACACACCTTACACACTCATGTGGAGCATGTTCAGTCTCACATGTCACTGATTGAGACCTGGTGTGTTCCACGGCTGAAAACTCTATTCCACTTTCTGCCGGAATCCTTTAGGGAAACCGATTTGTCTTTGAGCGCAGTGCTGTGTGGTGGTGGAAATGTGCTATCTGATTGATATGTAACCCAATCTGTCTCTCGCCCTCACTTCCCCCACCCCCTTCTCTCTCTCTCTCTCTCTCTCTCTCTCTCTCGCCGTGCAGGCCTGAGGAGGGGAAGATGACAGCTTTAATCCCGGCGCTGCTTCTTCTCGCCGGCGTCTCCGTGACGTTGACTCTGAAGGTGGTGTCAAAGAGAGGCTCAGGTAGGCCTCACTTCAGTCCTCCTCCACGCCAGTGTTAATCACGTCCTGCCTTCCCGCAATAATGAAGTACCATTTCACTTACGATGATCAAAGCTCTGGCATTAAAGCGGCCTTACCGCCCATAATTAATGCTTTAAATGTAAATTCAGTGGTGTTCTGATGTGTGTACGAGAGAGCGTGAGTGAACATGCATATATTAATGCCTTAATGCTGAAGTTTTGCCACGTGAGAAATTTTGTGACCTCCTTTTAGTTTTCAAGTTTTCTGTATTCAGCGTTTGGGTAAAATTGCCATGGATTAACTTTATGAGACGTTTTTTTTTTTTTATCGTTATCTGCTTCCTGTCTGAAGATGATGTTGATTCGATTTTATTCGTAAATAAGGCTGGATTTGAGGGACACAAGGCGAGACACTGTCCTCTTTTCAATCCCCTTTGGATTAAAACTAGAAATTCACTTTCTTATCTCCATCCATCCATCCATCCATCCATTTTCCGTACCGCTTATCCTATACAGCGCCACAGGGAGCCTGGAGTCTATCCCAGGGGACTCGGGGCATGAGATGGGGGACATCCTGGATGGGGTGCCAACCCATCGCAAGGCACAATCTCACATACACACTTACACTATGGATAATCTGGACATGCCAGTCAGTTTACGATGCATGTCTTTGGACTGGGGGAGGAAACCGGAGTACCCGGAGGAAACCCCTAAATCACAGGGAGAACAGGGTTATCACCTCCGCCTCACATCTCCAGAGTCGGGGGTTCGATTCGCACCTGTGCGGGGGTTTCCTCCGGGTACTCCGGTTTCCTCCCCCAGTCCAAAGACGTGCACGGTAGGCTGATTGGCGTATCTAAAGAGTCCGTAGTGTATGAACGGGTCTGTGATCGTTCCCTGTGATGGATTGGCACCACATCCAGGGTGTACCCCGTCTTGTGCCCCATATTGCCTGCGATAGACTCCAAGTTTCCCGTGACCCGCTAGGATAAGCGGTAACAAGTAACGCCTAACAAGCACTCACAGGTTTAATAAATGCCATTCCGATGTACTAAATTTCAGACACGATTGGCATTCTCAGAGTGACTTTTTAGGCTGCGGTAAATTATAGCGTAGAGTAAAATTAATCTGTTTGCATGCACATCATTCTAGTGTTTGCACACTTGTATTGAAAATGCCCCAAATTGCTTATTCACTAAAGCAAATGAACAGGACGTGCTATTTTACTCATGTGGGAGAAAAAAAAAAAAAAAAACCCATACAAACACCATACTCAATAGACCGTGTGAATTAGTTTGAACAAGTTTGCACAAGCAAACTTTTAGTAAATCAGGTCCTAAGTGCAGATCAGGAGTCGTAAAACAAAAAGTCTAATGCCTACTGATGAGGTGATTATGTACAAACACATACTTTTCATTTATCAAATGCGATCTGAGAGCATTCGGCGCCGCTGGCCTTCATTGATGACAAAGTGGACACTATGTACATACAACAAGCGTTTTCTTTCGAAAGAATCGTGGAGAGCTGCACTGATATTTCATTGTTATGTTCCATTAAATCCGCCATTAATTCAGTTCAATTCAATTTTATTTGTATAGCGCTTTTTACAATAGACATTGTCTCAAAGCAGCTTTACAGAAATATCAACATGGTATATAGATATTAAAGGTGCGAATTTATCCCAACTGAGCAAGCCACTGAGTGGCGACGGTGGCGAGGAAAAACTCCCTAAGATGTTTTAAGAGGAAGAAACCTTGAGAGGAACCCGACTCAGAAGGGAACCCGTCCTCATCTGGGTCACAACAGTTAGTGTGAAAAAGTTCATTATGGATTTATATGAAGTCTGTATGGCGTTAGGAGCAGCCGTAGTCCCAGCAGTCTGGAATTAAAGAAGATTTGAGCTCCATCCAGAGGCAGAAAGGATCTGGATCTCTAGTATCTCCATAAATTCGTGTGGGGCTCGGCGAAAGGAGAGAGGGAGAAAAAAGATAATTATGACTGCGAAGTAGTAGAACAGAATCTAGTCAGGGTAGGCTTGAGTTACAGTTAGGCCATTACATTCCTAGGTTAGCTCGCTAGCTAATGAAGTGGTCCGTATACGCATTCCCCATATAGCTAGGTGTGTTTGTCTCCTCTAAGAGAATACTGTGCGTCCCCTGCCGCTTAAACCCACCATCCCTCTTGACTTTTCTTTTTTTTCAGTCACGGAAGTAGAAACCACGTTCAGGATAGCTTTACCGAAAGCGGGATACAGTCCGAAGGTCACGGTAACACGGCAATTTTACACCGGACTGAGCCAAACAAACAATGGCGGCTAACAGGCTAATACGCCACCAGAGAAGGAAGTGAAGCCAAACAAACGGTCGAAAACATGAAAGGTCGATACGCAGATAAACATTTCAAGACTACAAAGTAGAAAAGAATAAATAAGATCTAGAAACTGGGACGAGAAAAGACATCGCAAACAACAAAGACGGTTATGCTAATTAGCATATTTGATGCATCGTCATAATGCTGCATATTTATAAAGGCCTCGAAAGGTAACAATTTCTGTCCTCTGTAGCATCTGTGATTGTGATTAAGCATCTGTGATTCGGAGTTAGTTATGCATATAAAGAGAATCCTTTGTGCCGTTTGCCTGCACATCTCAACAAAGTGTCCTCTGTGTGTGGAGGGCACTCACAGATGGAGCATTAGCTTTTGATGTAAAATGCATTTCAGTCACGTGAATGAGCAAACTGTGTGTCACATCTCTCAGTATCTTCCTGCACCTCATTATCTAGAGTATGTGGTGGCCTTGGCACTCATTTCATGCTCCTTTTCTTTCTTTCTTTCTTTCTCTATCTCTCTCTCGCTCTCTCGCTCTCTCCCCCACACACACTCGCAGGCAGCAGAGTAACACCTCTAACAGATGGCTGGCTCTGCTCTCTTCCAGACCTCTGCTCTGCTGCAAACTTCTGTGACTGTCTTTGTGTTTGTGTGTGCGTATGCACTTCTGTGTTACGAAGTGACACACTCCCTCACACACACTCACTCAGAACATCACAGACTACTCCATCAGGTCTTCACAGGCTTTGTTGTGCCAATTGGACAGGGTCATGCTCTGATTGGTTCTTTTTGTGACAAGGGGATGAAGTGTCACGGTCTGGTTGGGAGAAAGTGGGCCTGTACTGAATGGACACCTCTATTTAAAGCGTAGGTGTCACTTAACATAGGGGATGATGGGGACATGTTACTTTTTGTTGTTGTTGTTGTTGTTGTTGTTGTCCAAATGACTTTTTAAAGGTATAGTTCTTGCGTTGTTAGTTGTTACTCAGGGATGCCTCTGTAATAAAACGTCTCCCTTATGATAAAATTCTTACGTCTGCCGGGGGAGGGGTCACGGTCGTCTTCTTCCATGGAGTGGGCTTTCGGTGAATACTTTCATCATGTGTAAAACATATTTAGAAAGCTAGCGTGGATTCACACTTTAGCTAGGATGCAAGCATAGCGTTTCTATGGGATGTGCTTGATATAGATGAGAAAAAGAGAAGGCTACATGTGTAACCATGGTTCTACGACTGAGTGGAAGATTCATTCAGAACTAATGGACTGTTCCTGTTTTTTTTTTTCTGAGTACCAACAGAAAAGCTGTCACTTAATGACCATGAGCCAATGTGGGAAACCTATAAAAAGGCCCCCACTATGTTGGAGTCATCTGGCCATTCGTATCTACCGGAGTGACTGAGGACATTGTTCTTTACAGGGAATGAGAATACCTCAAAATGCGAATCCTGCTCTTTACTGAGGATGAGAATTGCTCAGCATTCCGATTCCGCTCTCTACTGAGGATGAGAATTGCTCAGCATTCCGATTCCGCTCTCTACTGAGGATGAGAATGGCTCAGCATTCCGATTCCGCTCTCTACTGAGGATGAGAATTGCTCAGCATTCCGATTCCGCTCTCTACTGAGGATGAGAATTGCTCAGCATTACGATTCCACCGTCTTTCGAGGATGAGAATGGCTCAGCATTCCGATTCCGCTCTCTACTGAGGATGAGAATTGCTCAGCATTCCGATTCTGCTCTCTATCAAGGATGAGAATTGCTCAGCATTCCGATTCCGCTCTCTATCGAGGATGAGAATTGCTCAGCATTCCGATTTTGCTCAATATCGAGGATGAGAATGGCTCAGCATTCCGATTCCGCTCTCTATTGAGGATGAGAATTGCTCAGCATTCCGATTCCGCTTTCTACTGAGGATGAGAATTGCTCAGCATTCCGATGCCGCTCTCTACTGAGGATGAGAATTGCTCAGCATTCCGATTCCGCTCTCTACTGAGGATGAGAATTGCTCAGCATTCCGATTCCGCTCTCTATCGAGGATGAGAATTGCTCAGCATTCCGATTCCGCTCTCTATCGAGGATGAGAATTGCTCAGCATTCCGATTCCGCTCTCTATCGAGGATGAGAATGGCTCAGCATTCCGATTCCGCTCTCTATCAAGGATGAGAATTGCTCAGCATTCGATTCCGCTCTCTACTGAGGATGAGAATTGCTCAGCATTCCGATTCCGCTCTCTATCGAGGATGAGAATTGCTCAGCATTCCTATTCCGCTCTCTATCGAGGATGAGAATTGCTCAGCATTCCTATTCCGCTCTCTATCGAGGATGAGAATTGCTCAGCATTCCTATTCCGCTCTCTATCGAGGATGTGAATGGCTCAGCATTCCGATTCCGCTCTCTATCGAGGATGAGAATGGCTCAGCATTCCGATTCCGCTCTCTATCGAGGATGAGAATGGCTCAGCATTCTGATTTTGCTCAATATCGAGGATGAGAATGGCTCAGCATTCCGATTCCGCTCTCTATCGAGGATGAGAATTGCTCAGCATTCCGATTCCGCTCTCTATCGAGGATGAGAATTGCTCAGCATTCCGATTCCGCCTTCTATCGAGGATGAGAGTTACTCAGCATTCCGATTCCGCTCTCTATCGAGGATGAGAATTGCTCAAATCCACCACAGAGTACACGGGTTGCAACGAAGCAGCATTAGGTCTGTAATATCTGGAGATGATAGATGGTGAACTCCAGGTTGCTGCTTCACCATGCAAGTGATACTCCTCTTAGTGCCAACCAGGAAGTAGCCATAGCACTCACTGAATGGAAGGTGTCACTTGACCTGTCTTCATGTACGCTTATGCAATAATTTCCAATAACAAATGGCTAATTGGCAAAATTTCAACTGCACAAAATTCTTCCACAGTGATGTTTGTTGGTAAATGAAACCTTTTTAGCTGTACTCATGTTCGATGCACGTTCACATGGCGCATTGTGATGACGTCACATGATGTGTCTCAGCCAAATCGGCAGAAAAACTGTGGTAGTTTAGGAAAATTGTAAGCCCTGCAGGGTTTCCTTGATTTTACGTTAATATCTGCACTCGCAAAATCCCAGAGGGACTGATTCACATACCAGGCATGTACATATACATATTCATATACATGATCTTTGTAGTAAATCTAAAACAGAGGCCCATGTTGAAATAGCTAATCTAGCCTTTGCTACAGTCCTGATATTCACCTGCTGGTCAGGTTTGAAATACCTCTGTCTGTATTTAACACGTCCATATCAACACGTCATAGTCATTTTTAATGCTAAATCCTTACAATTCACGTTATAACCAGCTTTATTTGGTTCGATCAGTGGTGCTAGATTAATGCTAATTATCGCTAGTGGAGCTATATGGTTTCCACTACAAACCATTACAAACCGGCTCACTTTAAAACCATTACTGGTTCTTAATGGTATCCACTAGACATTACATGCCACCAAGAAGGTAATAAATTACTAGTAGAGACTCATAGGGACATTACAGTTTCCATTAAAAGCATTACAATTCCCGTTATAAACATTAAAACCATTATAAGTTCTCTGAGGGTTTCTATTGTTTGTTTTTTTCAGTCGGGCTTTTTAATACACCACGCTAGTGGGCCATTTACTCTTAAGGAGGGAAACGACGATGACTTGACATAGTACATAGGTTATATAAACACAAAAACTAAATGAGTATGGCATAAAGAAACAAACACAGGCCAAGATGTTCTGATGTTCAATGTCTTCTGATGGACGCCGTTTCTGATGGATGTGCTAGCATACATTAGCACAGTGAGTAAGTGCTAGTGGATGTGAGTGTCATGAAGGAAATGACAGAAACTCCAATTAAATGCTAACTGACACTATTATGTTGGTCTCTCTCTCTCTCTCTCTCTCTCTCTCTCTCTCTCTCTCTCTCTCCCCCTCTCGTTCTCTCTCTCACACACAGTCGGTCAATTCCACGTTAATAACTCCACTATAGTCTGTATTTTTCAATCTCTTTCTCCCCATCACCTCTTTTTCCAAATGCTAATGAAGGATTAGCCGCTGCTCTGGCCTCGGGATTTTCTCGCCTTTCTTACCACACTCACTCTCAGGTCTCTTTCTTTTCGTTTCCCATCCCTCCTGCCCTCAGTCCCTCTCTCTTTCCTCTGGGAATTAAAAGGACCCGAACACAACCCACAAGAGGACAATCCCCTTTTTTCCGAGGGTTGCATTTTTCTATTTTCCACTTCACAAGTGTTTATAAAAAGAAGTCTCGCTTCTCATTGGTCATGTGAGCCACCTGCCTGCTTAGCGTTCCTCCTCTGATTCAGTTGCCATGGAGGCGTGAGGCGGAGGTGAGTGCCTAAGAGGTATGGGAAAAGATTTGGGACAAACAGCAGAGGTATTGTCCGAGCTAAGCTCGTTTCTCAGAGGTCAGTGGAGACTCCGAGGCATCGAGTCGAGGTTACGGAAAGGTCAGGGAGAGGGAGGAGAGCCCGGTAATGCCGCAGTGAACCATGTAACCATGGAGATGTTCTCAGCCTCCCACGTATATTCCTATTCAAACGAAGTGGAAGTACGTTAATGCGTTCCGACGGAGATGGTTCCGTTTAAAGTCCGAGTGAAAGCTGAATGTCTGAAACACATCTGTAGGTTTTAATAGATCAGCTGCTGGCAGGACTTTGGGACCATTGCTGTGCTTTAGCTCAGATATTTCAGAGGTATCGTGGACTTAAATAAACATATGCACTAAGGAAATGCATACAGGCTTAAAAAGAGAGAGAGAGAGAGAGAGAGAGAGAGAGAGAGAGAGAGAGAGAGAGAGAGAGTTCTCTGTCATTGTGATCCCCAACCCCCTTCTCTCTCTGTCGCTCTCTACAGAGAGCAGTAAAAAATGAAAATGCACTGCAGTCTTTATGGGTCTGGGTGATTGGATTTGCATGGCGCTGAGCCAGTCTGAAAACACTCTCACACACACACACACACACACACACACACATACCGAAAGAGAATCAGTAACTCAAAATCAACATGGCAGTTTTATTGGGGTGCATTTTGAGTGTCTAAACCGAACAACCATTTTCAGCAGCGCCACCCTCCTGCTCCCTCTCGCGCTCCCTCTCCCTCGCCGATACAAATAGATAGATACAAAAAGGAAGGAAAGAAAAAATTAGAAACAGTCACGAGGTTGCTGCTTCAAACAACACCGTTCGAGGCAACCGAGGGACTCGACTCGGTTAACCGTATTCAATTCGGAGAGGAAAACCCGTCCGGACGGGAGAATCTGCCGCGTCCCTTCGGAAAGACGTCGTCAAGACCAGCACTCGCCGAGCTGAGAAATTCGGAAGGGAAGCATAACGTAGTGTCTGTGTAAAGATTATGAAGATATCATGCATTGTCTCAGCTTAGATTTTTGCCAACAGAGGAGTCCCATCTCCATAAAAATCTGTTTATTTAAAAAATAATAATAAATAACAGCGCTCTTCCCTTTTCTCTCTCTTTATTTTTTTTTGAAGGCTGTGACATTTAATTATGTGCAGTTCTGACCGAGTGAGTGACTTTTCCCATATCAATAAAACAGGCTGTATTTCCTGACATTTCATATCGGGCAGCGCGCACGCACACACACACACACACACACAGAAGACAGATGCGCTCTCGCTCTCTCTCGCTCTCTCTCGCGCTCTCTCGCTCTCTCTCGCTCTCTCTCTCGCTCTCTCTCTCTCTCGCTCTCGTTCTCTCTCTCTCTCCACACACATCCTACACAGAGTGAACACCTTTCCTAATGCATCTACTCCCACTCCTACATGTTCTGACCCCAGACCCTGCACTGTCTGAGTGCTATAATCCTGTGCTATTGGTGCACAGCCTCGTCCCAGCTAGCTTTCTTTAACAATTAAGGGGCAAATATTTTTGTTACATGGGGTGAAATGAAGCAGTTCAACACTGATTAGAGCTTCCTGGCTGGGCTGATCGACAAAAAAAACAACACTATTGCTCACGATTTTCCGACAATTAACCTTTTAGGAAAAAGTTGAAGCGGAATTCAATCTAAGCTCAGAGCTGAGATGTCGAGGGTTAAGGGTTTTGTTTAGGGGTGCAACACAATGCCCTTACCTGAGGAGCTTGGAATCTTCTAAAATCACAGCCGATCCGAGGCGAGACGCGTCACGTGACGTCATCGCGTCGCACGTTCAGCCGAAGCCCGGTCGATTCACGTACGTCGGAGATGAGTACAGCTAAAAGGTCTCATTTACCAACAAACATCACCGCGAAAGACCGTGCAGAACTATTTGGTTCTATCATGGTCTAGCCCCAGATGTTTATTTTATTGATTGATTGATTTTTACGTCAACGCTGTGATTATAGCGGGGGGAAAAAACAAAAACAAAAAGCCATTTTATATTCACAAATTATAACCAAATAACCTCCTGAACAGTTCCTCAGTCTCAGCTGCTTCATATTTGATTTCAACCAGATGCGCTGGGGAACGTTCTGGAAAGCTTTCTACCCGAAGACGTGAGGGGACTATCTTTCAAAACTAAGATGACTTTCACAAATCAGGGAACTGATGTGTCGTTGACAAGAGCGGACACCTCAGGGCCGCCGGAGCATCCGTGGGCCGAGGAGGCATTTGACCCGGCACTTTTTAAACTACTGGTGCGGTGACCCTGCACTTCAGGCTCTAACAGACAGGTCTGATTCAGATAAAAAACCAATCAAAACTCCCAGTTCAGTGGGCCGTGGGTCCTAAAGGGGATCTCCTACGAGCGATAAAGGGTTAACGGCGCTCACCGGCGCTTAATAATCGTGTGTTGAATCCGTATCGCTAACGTTTCAATATTTTATGTGACCTGCACGTATTCTGCATTCTGAATCAATTATAGGAACATTCCTGAAATGACATTCTTCAAATAAAGAATACGTGCTGGAGAGACGTTTAGCGAAGCAGACGGTCACGACACCGACACGCAGCCTGATGCGGAACATGAACATCGACGTCTCTGATTTTTTAAACGTATTTTAGAACTCGTGCTATCTAATCTACAGCCCCAATTGCAAAAAAGTTGGGACGCTGTGTAAAATGTCAATAAAACAAACAAAAAAAAAACGCAATGATTTTCAAATCTCATAAAAATCCAGAACATAGAAAACGTGTAAAATGTTTAAACTGAGGAAATGTACCGTTTGAAGAATAAGACAAGGTCATTTTGAATTCGATGGCCGCAACACGTCTCAAAAAAGTTGGGACGGGGCAGCAACAAAAGGCTGGATGAGTAAGAGTAAGTAAAAAGAAACAGCTGGAGGTTGAATGGGAACAGGTCAGTAAGATGATTGGGTATAAAAAGAGGATCTTAGAGAGGCGGAGTCTCTCAGAAGTAAAGATGGGCGGAAGTTCACCAATCTGCGAAAAACTGCGTCTACAATTTGTGGAACAATTTCCACATTCCAAATTCCATTCTGTTTTTATTTACATTTTACATAGCGTCCCAACTTTTTTGGAATTGGAGTTGTGCTTTGTGAACTCGTTTTTTTTTTTTTTGCTGTTGTTAGCTGCCTGACAAGTAAAATGCAAAGTGAAGCATGTGGGGTCGAAAGAAAGTACTCTGATGTGCATGAGAAGGTGTGTTGTGCCCGGTTATTGTATTATAATCAGAGCCTGGCTCCATATATAGCGCTAAAAGAGAAATACAGGGTGCCACCCCATGAGCCACCAAATAATATTCCAGTAGATGTTCTTCAGATTTCGCGTGTGTTACAGTCCAAAAAAGATCAGAAAAGTTCACTGGACATGCTATCAGAAGCTATTACGACGCTGTGGACGCCGTGCTGCCGCGAGTCAAAACGGAGTCCTTTAAGCTGATGTTTCATCATAATGACGTATGATTTCTCTGGGAAATGTTTCTTATAATAACGATGGAGAATGGAGACAAAAAAAAAAAAAATCTATGCAATGAACATGCAAGGGAAGTGCAAGACTCCATCAGAAATACGCTTCTATATGGAGAAGTGTCACTAGAAATACAACCCCGATTCCTAAAAAGTTGGGACGCTGTGTAAAATGTAAAGGAATGTAAATAAAAACAGAACGCGATGATTTGGGAATCTCATGAACCCAGATGTTATTCACAATAGAACATAGAAAACATATCAAATGTTCAAACTGAGGAAATGTAACGTTTTAAGAATAAAATAAGTTGATTTTGAATTCGATGGCCGTGACACGTCTGAAAAAAGTTGGGACGAGGGCAACAACAAAAGGAAAAGTAAGTGTTACTAAAAAGAAACAGCTGGAGGAACATTTTGCAACTAATTAGGTTAATTGGCAACATAATTGGGTATAAAAAGAGAGGCAGAGTCTCTCAGAAGTAAAGATGGGGAAGCCTTTCAGCATTGATGATGCCTTTCCAGATGTGCAAGCAGCCCGTTCCATAGGCACTAATGCACCCCCATACCATCAGAGACGCAGGCTTTTGAACTGAGCGCTGATAAAAAGCCAGATGGTCCCTCTCCTCTTTAGTCCTCTTTAGTTTAGAGGACGTGGCATCCACGGTTTCCAAAAAGAATTTCAAATTTCGATTCGTCTGACCACAGAACAGTTTTCCACTTCGCCTCGGTCCATTTTAAATGAGCTTTGTTCCAGGCATTTCTGGATCGTGCTCACACATGGCTTCTTCTTTGCATGATCGAGATTTAACCAGCGTTTGTGGATGGCACGGCGAACTGTGTTCACCGACAATGAGTTCTGGAGGTGTTTCTGAGCCCATGCAGTGATTTCCATTACAGAATCAGGCCTATTTTTAATGCAGTGCTGCCTGAGGGCCCGAAGATCATGGGCATGCAATACTGATTTTCACCCTCGTCCCTTCTCCAGATTCTCGGAAATCTTTTGATGATATTATGTTCTGTAGATGATGAGAAATTCAAAGTCTTCGCAATTTTTTACGTTGAGGAACATTATTCTGAAATTGTTTCACAAAAACGCAGTTTTTCTCAGATTGTTGAACCTCTGCCCATCTTTACTTCTGAGAGACTCCGCCTCTCTAAGATCCTCTTTTTATACCCAATCATCTTACTGACCTGTTCCCAATCAACCTCCAGCTGTTTCTTTTTACTAACACTTACTCATCCAGCCTTTTGTTGCTGCCCCGTTCCAAATTTTTTGAGACGTGTTGCGGCCATCGAATTCAAAATGACCTCGTCTTATTCATAAAACGTTACGTTTCCTCACTTTAAACATTTGATACGTTTTCTATGTTCTATTGTGAATAACACACGGGTTTATGAGATTCACGGCGTCCCAACTTTTTTGGAATTGGGGTTGTAAAATTTAAGAAACAAAATTGCTTTTGTGAATTTTTGGAACAACTTCTATAGAAATATGGTAGAAGTATGATTATATTTTGAAGCTCAGTAAGGCAGCGTTTACCACTCACAATAATAAAAAAAAAAAACTAAAAAAACAAACAAACAAACAAACAAACAAAATAAAACTAATGTCATGCTGGTGCACTATTTAAGTTGAAAACTTCTGCTCATGTGGCTCTTCGTTTTGTTGTATTCTGTGGGATCCCAGTCCTGACACACACCTCAGGTAAACCTTTCTCACAAACAAACAAACAAACAAACAAACATTCAGGGGCGTTAGCTGGATTGTTAATCATGTGAGCCTGAGCCCAGATTCTTCAAAAAACATTTAAAATGCTTTTTTTTTTTCTTGCACATTAGGGCTGATTGTCAACACTTAATAATTGTATGACATGATCAGAAGAAAAAGTTGGATTTTATCATAAAACTTGCCCCACCGTGTGCTCGACTACCAGACCGATAAAATATCAAACGTTTCTAACTAGGCTAGTTTCACGTCGCTAGCTGAGAGCACGCACAGCTAAGCTATCACTGTATGGGTTTAGCTGCTACAGCGCCATGTAGAGTACATTATCTTTCCTTCTGCTCCGCTCAGATCGTGTTCACGTAAACTGGAACTCATCTAGACGTTTACACGCCCTGTTTTCCTGCTCAGCCTCAGTTTCAGTTTCAACTCCTTTACTGCTTCAATAAAAATCAGCGTGTATCCATTTCCCCTCACGCTGACTGTATGAGCTGGCGTGAGTTTTTTTCTGTAAGTATCGAGAAGGTATGGGGTTTCATTAGACCGATGAAGCCCCATAACGTCTTGACGGGACCAGTCTGAACAGGCCGGGTCCTGTACGAATCGTTTCCTCCCGCGCTGTGTAAGGTTACCGTATAAAAGCCGCTAACAGCGTGACGTGGTGACGTTTTAAGAGTGTGAATTTATCCCTATTGAACGAGACGGTGGTGAGGAAAGACTCCCTGAGATGATACGAGGAAGAAACCTTGAGAGGAACCGGACTCGGAAGGGAACCCGTCCTCGTCTGGGTGACACCGGATAGTGTGAGAGTAAAAGAAAGTTCATTATGCTTTTATATGAAGTCTGTTTTTTTGAACAGTATGTAAGAATTATTCAAGGTTAAAACCCTGAATGTCCAGGCGAGGCTACGACCCTGCGAACACTGCAGCTCCTACTTGTATCTGTTCAATCGGTATAATGTATTAGTATTCAGTTACATTCCTAGTCTTGCTCAGGGGCTCAAAAGTTCTCTGTAGCAGAACTGAGATTTGACCTTCTGGCCACTGGTACAGAGCTTGGACTGGCAAGATACTACAGCTTCAGAGCATGAATACGTTTCTGAAGTAATAATTGTTACGTGCTTTACAGGGACAGTACAGACTAAGTGAAAACCGTTTAAGCACATTGTACTGTACATTATTATACTGACCCTGCTGATGCCTCAAAGGCTTCGCGTTTAATTCAGTAATTCACACGAGCTCTGTCTTTGTTTGAAAAGAGCTTGTTTTCACATCAAAGGTAAATCGAGAACGTGAGCGCCGGAAGGAGAAAGATGAGTAGACTTAGAAGGAACGCTGGGAGAACCCCGGGGAAGGAATGACCTACAATTAGTGACAGTAACGTGATAGCTTATGGCCAGCAGCGGTCTATTAGCATATTTTATAATTGATTATGGAAGTGCTTTGGAGGACAGGCATTTATTCGGCACTCGATAAGGCCAATTTGAAGAAGAATTAACAAGAAAACAACTCGAAAGCAGATCTGTTCTTCCCCTCTGTCTGCCCGGGCGAATTCTTCCACTGCTGAATAATGCAGTTATGTAAATGCTGACTTCAGTCTTTGTGGAGAAAAGCAAACCTCATATATTGAAACTGACCTTGGGGACAGCTTGGTCGAGTGTCTTTTTTTTTTGTATTTTTTATTACAGATGTACCTGTCAATTTTCCATCGTTTTTTCTTGATTGCTTACGCGTGTTTCCAGACACACCTGTGTCTCACTGCCCTAACTCATCTCTCAAACTATACACACACTGCAAATCATTGGGCAACGGGCGCTGTATCCCCGAAGAGTTTTTCTTTAGCTCCGCATAATTCTCCGCTTGGAGCGGTTTATCACGAACGTCAGTAAAAAATAATGATAATGAGTCTTCATTGGTCACATATACAGTAGAGCAGAGTGAAATTGTTTTCTTCGCATACCCCAGCCTGTCAGGAAGCTGGGGTCAGCCATGATATGGCGCCCCCTGGAGCAGAGAAGTTTAAAGGCCTTCCTCAAGGGCCCAACAGGGGCAGCTTGGCAGTGCTGGGGCTTGAACCCCCGACCTTCTGATCAATAACCCAAAGCCTTAACCGCTAAGCCACCACCGCCCTTGACCTGTAATTTTAAATCTTCACTGAACGGAGTGTCATATTATAGCTTCAGTGAACGGAGACGAGACCAATCAGACAGGGTTCACAGGAAAATACTCGTGGTACACGTTAATACTCGTGTCTTATTGGCTGACGGGTCTCGATTCTACCAAACGCTAGCTCACACACTCAGTCAGCAAGTTTGAGGATATACGATTTTTATTAAAACAGTAAAGGAGTTGAAACTGAAACTGAAACAGAAACATCCTCTGATGCTGAGCAGGAAAACAAGGCGTGTAAACGTCTAGATGAGTTCCAGTTTACGTGAACACGATCTGAGCGGAGCAGAAGGAAAGATAATGTACTCTACATGGCGCTGTAGCAGCTAAACCCATACAGTGATAGCTTAGCTGTGCCTCCTCTCAGCTAGCGACGTGAAACTAGCCTAGTCTCGCGTTAGATAGCCGAAAAAGTTTGATATTTTATCAGTCTTGCAAACAGTGATCATACCCGAGGCATATTTTATGATAAATCCAACGTTTGTCCAATTTTCACGTTTTTTTAAAGCAATTAGCCCTCACATTGCGTGGAAACAGTTTATATAGACGTACGTTTTTCAAAGTTTTTTGATGGAGAAGAATCTGGGCCCGGCTAAGGGCCCTCGACCCCTACCTCAACTCTCTCCTGAAAGCCCTCACGCAAGCTGCGATCAATCAACGACCGACGCCTAATCAGTTTGGATCAAGGTCCCTTTCCAGAACCTTCACACTAACCGTCCCTCGGTGGTGGAATGAACTTCCGACCTCAATCCGGACCGCAGAATCTCTCACCATCTTCCAAAAAACAGCTAAAGACCCACCTCTTCCGTCAACACCTAACCAACCCCTAAAACACCAACCCCCGCATTATTTAAAAACAAACAAAGACGTACTCTGGCTCTTACACCTCTACTCAGCGCACTTTGCTTCTCTAGAACTCAATTATAAATCTTGTACGGTAGCACGACTCGTATTGTTCTCCGCTTGATATATCGCTTTGCTTGTATTTCCTCATTTGTAAGTCGCTTCGGATAAAAGCGTCCGCTAAATGAATAAATGTAAATGTATGTCCATTTATAGTCTCTTCATTGTTCTATGTAACTTGGCAAGAACTAGGAATGTGCTTGGACCCCGCAGATTGCCACTCGCAGTTATATTGGAGTTCATTTCTTTGTTATAGGAAATTCATTTTCTTTCCTTCATCCATCCATCCATCCGTCCATTCATTCTTTCATTGCAAAGTTTAGCTTATATTCTATGGATGCTTATAGTTTTTGGTCCCCCCCCCCCCCCCCCCGCCCCTTTTCCCTGCTTGTAGATAATAAAAGTATATCATTTCGACTACATTTTCACATCAGTTCCTCCGGTCGATTCGGAACTTTAACACCAGCACACAAACGCCGTTAGAGCTCTGTTCTCTACTGATCAGTACAGTATGAAAAACCCGGTTTGTCATAGACGTTCATATGATAAGCGTGTGTGATCTTTCGGTGTGAAGGCGCGATGTTTGTATTCGGTATTTCAGTTTGCCGAACTATACACGTACCGTCCCAACATTTTCAGAATCGGGGGTTGTAGATACAGAAGACATGCGACATCGTCTCCGACGCCCACCGAACGATTAGGGTTAGCGACGTGCCGCGGTGGCGTGTGTTAAACTGTAGGTAATTGAGCTGGTTAAAAACGTTACACCGAGCTCACTGCCGACTCGTGAGTGACGTGAAGATACCCGCGGAGACCTTGATGGAGACATATTCTACTTTCGGTGGGGAAACTAACCTGTACGCCGTGTGAAAATACACTGAATTTCGATAAGAAATCGAGTTCAAACATGCAGAATAGCTGCAAATCAGGGGGTTTTTTGTACGAAGAAAACGTACCTAAACGATCCTCTCGAATTTCTATTCAGTCCAAATTTTCGCACTGCTGGAAAATCCTTCTGCTTCTTTCATACTTAAATTGAGCCTATTCTTCCTCATGCTCTATCTCTGCCTTTATCTCAAGTCTCTAAACTCTATTCTTCTCGCCCCGCTGTTTTCCATTGTAGCATTCAGTGCTGCTATTATTCACGTGCGCCCGGAGGTCCAGTCGCCCCGTCTGGAAGGTCATCGGCTGAACTTTGAGTGACAGGTCTAGCCATTTCATACAATACAAGTTTATTGTTGCTTTTCTCTGTAAATAAAACCGTGCACACATGCAGAATATTTCTTAGTCTCTTTGGAATTGTTACATTCGGTGGATTATGATTATAGAAATGTAGAGACAAGCTCTACAGTGTTTGTCCCGGTGAGGTCAGCGTTTTGTTTTATTAACCGAACGGACACATTCCCGCCTACGCGTTGTGTGTTCTCACCGTGCTTCAGCGGGTTCCTCGGGGTTCTCCGGTTTCCTCCCCCAGTCCAAAGACATGAGATATGAGTTGTAAAGGTTGACTGGTATTCCCAAGTTGTCTGTAATGTGTGAATGGGTGTGCGAGTGTGTGTATGATTGTGCCCTGCGAAGGGTTGGTTCGCTGTCCAGAGCGTCCCCCATTTTGTGTCCTAAGTTCCCTGCGATAGTCTCCAGGCACCGCATGACCCCGTCTAGGGTAAACAGTACAGAAAATGGATGGATGGACAGGTTTTATGTCTTATTTTTCACAAAGTTAAACAAACGGGCTACTTGGACTCAGGGCTATGACGTATGTGCATTTTGAAATAGTGCGACTCTCGCGTCTCTAGTAGCGCTGTTTACATTCGGTAGTACAGCGAGACAGCTGTATATCATATAACGTTCTTTTTTCAGTCTTACAATAAAGTTATAGTGCTGGGCTAACGTTAGCTTGGGTGTTCATCTGGGTTAACAGGCATTTTCTGATCTTCATAGTAGATTGTGTATAAAGAAGCATTTAACCTTTTGATCTTTTGTTCAAAAAGTTCACAGAAATACGCTGCTCTCATGAATATCAAACGATTGCAGACACAACACAGGTTTATCCCAAAACAAGTATTTTTGTTAAATATAGGTGTGCGACAATTATTGGCACCCTTTTAGTCGATACTTTGTGCTAGCTCGCTTTGCCATGATAACAGCTCTGAGTCTTCTCCTATAACGCCTGATGAGGTTGGAGAATACACGGCGAGGGATCTGAGAGCGTTCCTCCAGACAGAATCTCTCCAGATCCTTCACATTTCGAGGTCCACGCTGGTGGAGTCTCCTCTTCAGTTCACCCCACAGGTTTACTATGGGGTTCAGGTCAGGGGACTGGGATGGTCATGGCAGGATCTTGATTTTGTGGTCAGTAAACCATTTCTGTGTTGATTTTGATGATGTTTTGGATCATTGTCCTGCTGGAAGATCCAACCACGGCCCGTTTGAATCTTTCTGGCAGAGGCAGTCAGGTTTTCATTTAATATCTGTTGATATTTGATGGAGTCCATGATGCCATGTATCCTACAAAATGTCCAGGTCCTCTGTCAGAAAAACAGCACCAAAACATTAAAGATCCTCCTCCATATTTAACCGTGGGCATGAGGGACTTTTCCATACGGCTACCTCTCTGTGTACCAAAACCACCTCTGGTGTTTATTACCAAAAAGCTCAATTCTGGTTTCATCTGACCATAGAACCTGATCCCATTTGAAGTTCCAGTAGTGTCGGCACACTGAAGACGCTCGAGTTTGTTTTTGGATGAGAGTAGAGGCTTTTTTCTTGAAACTCTTCCAAACAACTTGTGGTGATGTAGGAGACTTCAGATTGTAGTTTTGGAGACTTTCTGACCCCAAGACACAACTAACATCTGCAATTCTCCAGCTGTGATCCTTGGAGATGTTTTATCCACTCGAACCGTCCTCTTCACAGTGCGTTGAGACGATATAGACACACGTCCAATTCCAGGTCGATTCATAACATCTCCAGTTGACTGGAACTTCTTAATTATTGCCCTTCTGCTATTTGAGGCAAAGTGGAAAAGTGTTCTGTGGTCAGACGAACTGAAATTTGAAATTCTTTTTGGAAATCATGGACGCCGCGTCCTCTAAACTAAAGAGGACTAAAGAGGAGAGGGACCATCGGGCTTTTTATCAGCGCTCAGTTCATCTCTGATAGTATGGGGGTGCATTAGTACCTATGGAATGGCCACTTGCACATCTGGAAAGGCACCATCAATGCTGAAAGGTATATACAGGTTTCCAAGCAACATATTCTTCCATCCCATCTTTACTTCTGAGAGATGCTACCTCTCTACGATACTCTTTTCCTACCCAATCATCTTACTGACCTGTTGCCAGTTAACCTAATTAGCTGTAAAATGTTCCGCCAGCCGTTTCTTTTTACTAACACTTGCTTTTCCAGCCTTCTGTTGCTGCCCC
This sequence comes from Ictalurus punctatus, assembly GCF_001660625.3. NCBI lineage: Eukaryota > Metazoa > Chordata > Actinopteri > Siluriformes > Ictaluridae > Ictalurus > Ictalurus punctatus. Next base: position 3,182,569 of record NC_030421.2, on the reverse strand, counting down.
GTCCCAACTTTTCTGAGATGTGTTGCGGCCGTCAAGTTCTTAAAACGGTACATTTCCTCAGTTTAAACATTTGACATGTTTTCTATGTTCTGTTGTGAATAACATCTGGGTTCATGAGATTCCCAAATCATCACGTTCCGTTTTCGTTTACATTTTACACAGCGTCCCAACTTTTTCGAAACTGGGGTTGTAGCTTGTTGCTCATAGAATCTGTGCTTAAAGGTGAAGCCCCGTGAGACGTGTTATGCAAAACGTGTAAGGATTTTGTACCCATGGCACGGGCATAGTGCAAGTGATCCTTGGCTATTGAGTATAACATCTGTGGGCATTTGTGAAAACCTGTAGAGAGTAAATTGAAAAAAAGAATCTATCATGTCCAGCTGCTTATCTTCCTATTGGCGTATGGTTTTGTACCGAGTGTTTTATTAAGGAGCATTGATCATTAATTCTTCACACTTCTTTTCAAGCATGGTTGAGTCAATAGCACGAGAGGATGGAAGAGGGTTATCAGGTTAAATAATGATCCCTGTTCAGGAAAATAACTCGGTGGCCATATTTCTATCTTCAGACACCGATACAAGCCGAATAAAACCCGGTTTTGTAGTCGACATTTGTTCCACGGCTCCATGGCTTTGTATTTATCTAAACACAACAATAAGCCATGTACTGTTGTCCTTATCTGCAGCATGGAAATGCATTTCCACAAAAACCATTTATCTCAAGAAACATTTATCTTCGACTGGATAATGCAAGCCTTCAAACAGGCTGCACGGCCCATACAGCAGCTGCAGCAGAGAAGCTGTGTGGAAATACCAAAATGATCAATTGCAACAGTACTTACATGAGACGGGAGGAAAAACAGCTAATCTAATGGTTTATAGAGTGCTGTCTGTCTCACATACTCACTCTCCCTCTCCCTCACTCACTCACACTCTCTCTCTCTCTCCCTCACTCACTCACTCACTCTCTCTCTCTCTCCCTCACTCACTCACTCACTCACTCACTCTCTCCCTCACTCACTCACTCTCTCTCTCTCTCTCCCTCACTCACTCTCCCTCACTCTCACACTCTCTCTCCTTCACTCACTCACTCTCTCTCTCTCTCTCTCCCTCACTCACTCTCTCTCTCTCCCTCCCTCACTCACTCACTCACTCTCTCTCTCTCTCCCTCACTCACTCACTCACTCTCTCTCTCTCTCCCTCACTCACTCACTCACTCACTCACTCTCTCCCTCACTCACTCACTCTCTCTCTCTCTCTCCCTCACTCACTCTCCCTCACTCTCACACTCTCTCTCCTTCACTCACTCACTCTCTCTCTCTCTCTCTCCCTCACTCACTCTCTCTCTCTCCCTCCCTCACTCACTCACTCACTCTCTCTCTCTCTCCCTCACTCACTCACTCACTCACTCACTCTCTCTCTCTCTCTCTCCCTCACTCACTCACTCACTCACTCTCTCTCTCTCCCTCCCTCACTCACTCACTCACTCTCTCTCTCTCTCCCTCACTCACTCACTCACTCTCTCTCTCCCTCACTCACTCACTCACTCACTCACTCACTCTCTCTCTCCCTCACTCACTCACTCACTCACTCACTCTCTCCCTCACTCACTCACTCACTCTCTCACTCTCCCTCTCCCTCACTCACTCACACTCTCTCTCCTTCACTCACTCACTCTCTCTCTCTCTCTCTCCCTCACTCACTCTCTCTCTCTCCCTCCCTCACTCACTCACTCACTCTCTCTCTCTCTCCCTCACTCACTCACTCACTCACTCACTCTCTCTCTCTCTCTCTCTCCCTCACTCACTCACTCACTCTCTCTCTCTCCCTCCCTCACTCACTCACTCTCTCTCTCTCTCCCTCACTCACTCACTCACTCTCTCTCTCCCTCACTCACTCACTCACTCTCTCTCTCTCTCCCTCACTCACTCACTCACTCACTCACTCTCTCCCTCACTCACTCACTCTCTCTCTCCCTTACTCACTCACTCTCTCTCTCTCTCTCTCTCCCTCACTCACTCTCTCTCTCCCTCACTCACTCACTCACTCACTCTCTCCCTCCCTCACTCACTCACTCACTCACTCACTCACTCACACTCACTCACTCACTCACTCACACTCACTCACTCACTCACTCTCTCCCTCACTCCCTTCCTCACTCTCTCCCTCACTCACTCACTCACTCACTCACTCACTCTCTCACTCACTCTCACCCTCACTCACTCTCTCACTCACTCACTCTCTCACTCACTCACTCTCTCACTCACTCTCTCACTCACTCACTCTCACCCTCACTCACTCACTCTCTCTCTCCCTCACTCACTCACTCTCTCACTCACTCACACTCTCTCTCCCTCACTCTCTCTCTCCCTCACTCACTCTCTCACTCACTCACACTCTCTCTCCCTCACTCTCTCTCTCCCTCACTCACTCCCTCACTCACTCTCTCTCTCCCTCACTCACTCACTCACTCTCACCCTCACTCACTCTCTCTCTCACTCACTCACTCTCTCACTCACTCACACTCTCTCTCCCTCACTCTCTCTCTCCCTCACTCACTCTCTCACTCACTCACACTCTCTCTCCCTCCCTCACTCTCTCTCTCTCACTCTCTCGCTCTCTCCCTCCCTCCCTCCCTCTCTCTCTCACTCTCTCGTGCTATTTTTTGGGTTCAGTGTCTATGCAACAATGTAGCTAACAAGGGAATAGTGCTTTGTGCATCTGTGAGTGTGTGCATATTTTCTATGAGAGAAGGAGCGAGAGACGTTTGATCTATAACAGGATTATTTTTCCTTCTTTTCCGCTCTGGCAAACTTCTGGCAAAAATTCCAAATGGTTACATCCATGTTTACCGGGTGTACATCTGCGTGTGTGTCCATGTGTAGATTTGTGTGTGTGTGTGTGTGTGTGTGTAAAGTACAATTGATTAGCTTTCCACAGATTCATCAGTGCTGCATCTGCTAAGACCTGACTTGGCAAGTCCATCATTCCAACAATTCCGGTCTCAGCCTTAAAATGGTCACCTCTCTCTCTCTCTCTCTCTCTCTCTCTCACACGCGCACACACTCCAGGTGTTTTTTGTTTTTTTTTACAGTGCATGTTCACTTGAAGGAGTGTAAAAGCAGTTCCATTCCACTGAAGAGCTGAAAGCCGTGTATTTATCTGGCTGATAAATGGATTAACACTCGTTAAGTCTTTGTCAATATCCACTCAGTGAGATGAGAGCCCAGGCTGCTGTCCTACTATCACAAATAACACAGCGCCGCTCATGGGTTTCAATATGGATGGGGGTGCTTCCGTATATATATTAGGCCTGCACAATATAGTCATTTGAAACAGTGAAATTGCAAAAGGCCACAGCATGCAAATGAGCCCAGTTTTCTTTCTCGGTGAGCACTCTGACCCGGCGCAGAGCACTCAGGTATGATTGTTTTGTATAATCATAGATGTTAATACTGTAGGGGAAAATCCAAAGTCAACTCCTTGACCCTTAATGAAAATAAGTAAAAAATGAAATATATAAAAGGGCTAATGAATGCAATAACACATGCTAGGCAAGTTAATAAATCTACATTAATGATTGAATTCAGTTTTGAAGTTTTTCCATATCCATGATTCATGCCATTGCTACTGCACATTCAGAATACATCAGGGCAGGGCTCTAGGACCCAGGGGAGCCCGCATCCGTAATCCGGTGTCGATTTGTGCTGCTCGCTCTGCAAAGCGAGATACCACTGATTTTCATTTTAATCCAATGCCAAGTATTATCAACACTGGAATTTGCGAGCGCTAATATTAAGAGTTCTGCACAAAATAGGTGCGCACTTTTGGTGCGGATTAATCATCGAAATAAAATACAGATACTACAGTGAAGCAGAAATTCCTAGCCTTTAACAGTCCTGTTAACAATTCTTATAATCCCCACCCACCAGCCGGCTCTCCCCCGGGTCAAACGACAGCTAGCACATGCGTCCTCGGGCTATAGAGCTCAAAACTGCGTTTTCATTTATAAAAAAAATAAATAAATAATAAAAGAAATAAAGCTGTCCGTCTATACCGGGGTTTTCAAAAGTTTTCCGAAAAAACTCTGAAAACACTTACGTAAAAACGTAAGACACGTTATTCAAAAATGCGATCGGAACGTTGTACAAAGTGACATTGATCTTTAACAAAGATATAAAACTGGATAGCAGGCACGTACGACTGCAGTACAACTTCGTCCACCGTCGTTTGTTTCGAGTCGGATGGGTCACATGACTGCGCCACATGACTGGAAATATTTTTAAAGATCTCGAGTTTCTCAGATTTAAATCTTTCTGGTCCAGTTACCAATTTTTCCACTGAGCTGAAGGTCCACACATACCTCACCTCCATGTTCTGTGTTTAATGTTGCTCAAAATATACTCGCTTTGCTTCGAAGTACCACTTTATTTTTCTTAAAAATCGCTACACTGTCTCGTTCCAAATGAAGCTCGCAGGTTTGGCGCTTCCGTTACGGAGAATAAATACATTCTAGTCTGTTCAGTCACCTTTAAACACATGGTTCCCTTTCAAAGGGAACTCCACGTTGCATTTAGCATAACACCATGGGAGCGCCCATGGTGTTATGCTAAACGCAACGTGGAGTTCCCTTTGAAAGGGAACAGGGGTAACCCAGACATTTTCACTGTCAGCCTTCCTTTTCCTCGAGATCTGATCATTTGGAGCAGGCCATTTTCGTAGCTGTTCTGAGATTTACTAATGCCACTCGCCAAAACCGTCATAAGGGAGAGTCCAGGGAGACGGATGCGAAGTGCAGAACTTCTTTAATGGGGACAACTGAGACAGAGCAAATCACAGGAAAAGAAGCAAAAATTGGGGCCACAAGGAGCTAGGGTAAAGCTAGGCAAGGCTAGGAAAGCTTCGTGTTAAAAACAAAAACTAGACACAGGGCAAACGGTAATCAGAATCTCACTCCAACATGAACACAGGCGAACAGGGAAGCTCGTATTTATTTAAGCCGCCGTAAACTTTATCATTACATCGTATCATAATTGTACAATGCTGGTATTTTTGTGCCGAAAATGAGCTTTCAACAAGCTTACCCTTAAGTCCAGACCTCGCATCCATCGATTCCACCATGTTTTCTTACTGACACGCCCCCAACTCCGAGCTCCAAGAAAATCCAGAGTTTCCCTACTCATAATTGGAAAGTACTAAACAGGGGCACATAATCAAAGGAGGAAATGGAGCAGGCAACAAAAGAAGAAGTTCAAAAAGGTGAGCGAAGGTGCCCTCTAGCGGTCTGGGGAGGAATTGTCGTTGATGTCCGTGCTAAAATCAATGTAGCTACCTGACAAACGTCAAACGTTGCTACGTTAGGACCAGAGAGTGTGGAGATGCAGCGTCGTCACAGCGATGCCGTTACGCTGCTGTGGTTGGACGTTGTTGTCACATGCCAATAGAATGGGAGGGAAAGTAATGAACTACTGGCTGTCTATTTGCTTGTTCGTATCATTCTGTTGCACACATTTAACACGCTAGTTTAAAGGTCGATACGTGTTAATATGGCACACTCTCTTACTTTAGCTGAAGAGTTTATGTGAGTTTTCTCTCTCTTGAGAACACTGTGACCTTTTTCTCGTTTCCTTCACATCCCATATCGCAGGGATGTGTCTCCATTAGTTTCTCTTATCTTGCGCCTGGTACGCGATTTTTTACCTTGAACGATGAGCACACTGTTGCGGAGGAACATGACTGATTTCTCCAGTTTAAAAATGATTCAACCGCCTGAATAGAATCCCTCACAACAGCGCAAACATGCAAAACAGCTGTTGTGTCATGCACACCTGATGCAAATAATCAAGGACTTCGTTAGTTGCAGCAGGTGTGCTTGAGCTGGATCACATGAAATACCTGAACTGGCTAGGGGTAGAAAACATATGAAATAGCTGGGCGGGGCAGAAAAAGGAAGCTATCGATGGCTGTAAGCAGATTTCTGAGAAGGCAGTTTGTGAAAAACCCTCGAGTGACTGCAAAAGACCTGCAGCAAGACTTGGTGTAACAGGCACTGAGGTTTCAGTGAGCACAGTAAGGCGCGTACTAAACCCAGAAGGTTTCCGTGCCAGAACTCCAAGATGTTCACCACTACTGACCCAAAAGCACAAGAAAAGTCGCTCAAAATTAAATATATATATTTTTTTATCATATAAATAAAATAAGCCACAGAAGTTTTGGGATTCTGTTCTGTGGAGCGATGAAACAAAACTGGAACTTTTCGGCTCGATGGATCGGCGGTATGTCTGGAGGAAGAAGAATGAAGAAAGAACACTCTGTCCACAGTCGAGCATGGTGGTGGCTCGGTGATGCTCTGCGGCTGCTTTGCTTCCTCTGGCGCTGGAAACCTGCAGCGTGTGGAAGGTGAGATGGAGTCACTGAAGTATCAGGAAATCCTAGGAGAAAACGTCATCCCGTCTGTGAGGAAGCTGAAGCTTGGGCGTCATCGGACCTTCCAACAGGACACTAATCCCAAGCGTACCTCAAATTCCACCAAGGCTTGGTTACAGAAGAAGTCCTGGAAGAATCTACAGTCACCTGACTTGAACCCCATAGAAAATGTCTGGTGGGATGTGAAGAAGGCGGGTGCAGCACGCAAACCCAAGAATATTACTGAACTGCAGGCCGTTGCTCATGAGGGACGGGAGAAGATTCCTCAGGAACGCTGCAGAAGCTCTGCATCTCGTTTGCAGCAGATCATAACAGTAAAAGGAGCTCTAATAAGTACTAAAGATGTTCGCCAAGAAGGGGTTGAATAATTTTGAAACTGGAGGAATCATTATAAGTCACATTTTCAGTTGCATTTGGTGAAACCACTTGAAGCGTTCGTCGTGTTGAACTGTTTCACTCGCTTTTGTTTGATTTGTTCATCGCAAACAGCTGAAAGTCGGTACGTTTTGACAATAAACCTGATTTGCACTTGATGGGGGTGGAGTCATTTTGATTGCAGCTGTATATACTCTAGTCCTTTTGAATAAACTTTGCTATCAGACCTCGTGTGTGTGTGTGTGTGTGTGAGTGTTGAGGCTAATGAGGCAGCTGTTTTAGCTTAAGTGAGAACTTTAAGAAACTCAACAAACAGCAATACTCTAAAACTGTTTATATATTCTTGACTTCCATATATATCCACAGTATTTCGACGTGAACACATCAAAATTCGAACGAATCGGTCTCTAATTTAGCCTTGAGTCGTTGTAAATCTGAATTTCACACGTTTAATAGTAAGAAATGTATTTCTCAACACAGGTAAAGAAAGAAGCTGAAGGAGATTGACAGGGCTGAAGGAGGTTAGTGACTGAGAAGAAAGCAAGTGGGAGTTGTTGAAGCACTCGATATGAATTTCCCGAGTATTACTCGTACTAGCCGTGAACTAAACAGGCGTATTGTCCACTAGCCTAGGGATGGAGTGGAGTTTGAGTTCTGATCTTATTTATAAAAGTTAGTGCTGTAAAATGTGACCTAGGTTATTAAACGTGTAAGCGCGGCTTTAGAGCGACAGCTCGCTCCTTCTTATTGCATCAGATGAGACATAATAGCCTCTGTAGTATGTCTCTGTTGAATGACATATTTAGGTCCTGTAACTAATGAAGAGGAGGTAGCAGGGTTTGACTTTGCCTCAGTATCGTTTCTTTATCGGTATCTGTGCCCGTTGTAAGTGGCAGAACGGCGTGCCTTGATGAGCTTCACCGGATACTTATTTGGTCGTGTATTCGATAGGTTTTAAATACACCGCTGCTCTAAATACTCACGGTGACATTTTGGGGTCATTAAAAATTCTCCATTCTCCTGGGGAGATTTCCCCACCCAGATCCCCCAGAACATAATCGGAGAATATATATATATATATATATATATATATATATATATATATATATATATATATATATATATATATATATATATTGGCACCCTTGGTAAATATGAGCAAAGAAGGCTGTGAAAGATTTCTCTTTGTTGTTCAACCTTTTGATATTTTGTTCAAAAAGATTCACAAAAGTACTCTGCTCTGTCAGAGTAAGAGAGTACATGTTTTACAATGTCAAAATGGAGACCAGCCTAGGCACCACCGTAAACCATACCTGCCACAGCGTGTGTGTGTGTGTGTGTGTGTGTGTGTGTTGTTGGGGAGAGGGGCATTGGATCAGAGTGGATTAGCAATAATCCTGGGCAGAGAGATTCCCTCATGGAGGTGCTATGAGCAGACAGCTTCTAAATCGAAACCTTATACACATACCCACACACACACACACACACACACACACACACACACACACATACACACACTCAAATGCAAAGCCGTTGCTCTTTAACACCAAAATGAAACTGGATGAGGTCTGCTGCTAGACACACACACACACACACACACACACACACACACACACACACACACACACTTGTTTTACTGTCTTTGTGAAGAGATTCCATTGACATAATCATTACTGTAGCTAATTAATGCCGTTCTGCACCCAAGCCAAACCCTAACAAACTCAATAACCAAAAGGAATTTAAAATAAATAAATAAATAAATAAATAAATAAATAAATAAATAAATAAATGAAAATAAAATTTGTATTTGTAAAAAAAAAAAAAAAAACAAGTTTAGATGAGAAGCAGGTGAATGTGAGGACACATCATAAGGACATTTAGCTAAGAAATGGCTGTACAACTATTCCTAGTTGTACTGAATACACACACACACACACACACACACACACGCACGCAAGCAATCATATGCAGCCTGTAAGGCATGGTTTGGCCCAGGCTGTTCTTCTCCGTGGTGAACACACACACAATCCTCTGTTCACAAAGATGTGCAGTGAGGAACAAATCAGCTAATCCCTCTTTATTCAGTTTTTGTACAAAAGCAAACAAAAGGATTAAAACGTGTAAATGCTTCATTAGTAGCAAGTTATTTAGTCCAACAAGCCGCAGTGGAGCACCAACCGAGCTCAACCGGCCTTCGCTCCATATGAGATGCAGCTTCTTCATGTTTCACAGCCAAATGTGTGCTGTTCCTGTAATCTTCCTGTAATCTAGTGTAACAGCGAGGACTGCACTGCACACACCCACCAACTACAGTTTATTATAGCTTACACCAGAGGCATTGTTGCTGTCAATAGGCGGGAAGGCGGGTGTGTGTGTGGGGGGGGGGATGCTGGCAAATTTAACCTTCACAAACTAAAGGACAAAAAAGAAACAGCCGATACAAGCTAAGTGTAGCTGAGTAATGCACATTTTAGGGCTCTTTCCTCCTCAATCCAATGATCCTCGAGTACGCACTTAAGATTGATTCTGTGCTGGTTCAGTGGAGGAGCTTATAATCACAGGTTTGCGTTCACAGTGAAGAATTCCTTACGAACCCCTGATCAATTACACAGTTCCAGACATCGCTCGGTAGGTGCGTACTGGATTCGCGCATTGGTGTTTTTTTTCTTTCTTTCTTTTTTTGGTACCAGCATTCAAGTGACATTGAACACCGTAATAATAATAATAATAATAATAATTTCTTAGATTTTAGGCATTCAAAGTGCTTTCTGTCGTATTGGGGGATCTCCTTAACCACCACTAGTGTGTAGCATCCACCTGGATGATGTGACCGCAGCTATATTGCGCCAGAACGCCCACCAGATATTAGTGGAGAGAAGAGAGTGATGTAGCCAATTCAGAGATGGGGATTGTTAGGGGGCCGTGATAGATAATTTCACCAGGACACCTGGGATTTTTAACGACAATAGAGTCACAGGACCTCGGTTTAACGTCTCATCCGAAAGACGGTATTGTTTTTACAGTATGGTGTCCCCGTCACTATACCGTGGCATGAGGATTCACACAGACCACAGAGTGAGCGCCCCCTGCTGTCCTCACTAACACCATTTCCAGCAACCTTAGGTTTTCCCCAGGTGTTCTCCCATCCAGGTATTGGCCAGGCTCAACGCTGCTTAGCATCAGCGGGAAACCAGGCAAGAACTGCAGGGAGATACGGCTCTGCCAAGAACGTGCAGGAATGTGCAGGAATACCTGCGAATGAGGAGCCAATATTATACATAAGATGATTTTTAGCCATGTAAGCGCACAGAAGATGACACATAGCGCTGAAAGTCTTTTATAGATTTTATAGATCTGTATGTAGGGGTGGCTTAGTGGTTAGCATAAATAAATAAATAAATAAATACATACATAAATAAAACAACGTCGGTGTAAAAATATACAGTGTAAAAATTAGCGGTTAGCACATTTGCCTTGGTTGGGGGTTCGAATCCCGCCTCCGCTGCATGTTCTCCCCGTGCTTCGGGGGTTTCCTCCGGACACTTCGGATTCCTTCGCCAGTCCAAAGGCATGCACTGTAGGCTGGGTGCAGGGTCCAGGGTGTCCCCTGCTGTGTGCCCAGAGTTCCCTGGGATAGGCTCCAGGCTCCCCAGCGACCCTGTGTAGGATAAGCGGTACAGAAACTGAATGGATGGATGGTGATTTTCTAGCCAGCTCTTTGTCTCCATCTTATTTATTGTGTGGATTTGAGAGAGATCCACAGCTGCTTTGTTTTACAGCTTGGTAGCCGATTGTCATGTTTAATTCATAAGTAATGGATGTGCACTGGCACAAGGGCTAAACTGCGTAATCACAGTTGTTATGGCGATGTCAGCCACTATGCTTTTTGTAGCTATTCTTCGATCACACGCCTTTTGTAGCGTTCTTCCTTCGGCATTCACGGTGCATTCACGCAACGTTCAAACCATTAAAAAGCCGTCTGAAAGTTAGCTCTCTACCACCACGGCACCAGTTGACACATCGCTACTGGTGTTTTAGTTATACATTCATACCTCCCGTCACACAATACGGGCAGCCATCGGAGTCAGAATTAGAGAGGACAGGACATGTAGTTACTCGTGTCATTTCGCTGTAGCACACATGACATCTGGTGCATTGCTGCGGCTAAGCCTCCGTGTCTGTGAGATTGCTTTGTGCCAGAGGTAGAGCCGTACGCGGAAAATCTGGAGTTTATCCGGCTGATAAGAACTGTTAGTGCTGGTAAGGAAGGGCAGAGCAGCATTACAGAGATAGAAAGTCTGCTGAGAAGTGTGTGTGTGTGTGTGTGTGTGTGAAATCGGAAAAATCGCCATTGGTATGATAATCTACGGTTACTGTAGTCTTCTTTATGTTGCCAGCACGGCACAGCGGGATGTGCGGGATGCGGGAACGTTTCATATGCTTATGTACGACACCTCTCTCCAGAGCCAGCTGACCTCCTTAGCATTCACTTAGCAGGGAGAGAGAGAGACAGCGAGAGAGCGAGAGCGAGGGGAGAGGTGGGGGATGTTAGGATTGAAAGAGAATGGGGAATGGAAATCGGGGAAGGCAGAGGAGATAAAGCACATATGTGAGGAAGAAACAGAGTCTACACAGTCTGTGCGAACGCCTGATTCGAAATGAGAAGCGAGACGTTAAAACGAGTCGAGCATTCCGCGGCGAGTGAGAGGGAGAGAACGAGAAAAACACCAGGCACTTGATTCCATTTTGTTTCTCTTACTTATTAGGCAGACAGGAGAAAAAAAATAAATAAATAAAATAAAATAAAACCCAGGAGAGGCTACACTCAGCGCTACGGCAGACACACCAAATATACACCTAAAAAATGAGGGAATTAGACACTCCTCTTACCTCAATAAACACTCAGATAGTGAAGAGGGTTTCATTCTCCCTGCCTGTTTCTCAGTGCAGCTCAGTGAGCTTTATTGGCATGACCATATTTAGTTACAGTATTACCAGCGCATTACTGAAGTACTATTAAAGAACAGATTTATTCTGAAATATCAAAGAACTTCCATTTAAAGACAAGAAAGAAACACGAAGGTAATACGAGTGTGTAGGAGTGTGTGTGTGTGTGTGTGTGTTATAGTCATAATTTAGTCATTTTTTTTTACTATCAGGTTTTCTACTCTTGCAATTTTACAGCAATTCTAGTCATATACAACAGAATGGGGGGTTTTTTTCCCCCCCAGTGGGGGTTTCCAAAGAGCAAATGCATGAATTTTTCATGGTTTAATGGAACATCATATCCCTTCACAAACACACACATCGCCATTACTGTCATTCCAAAGCTTTGATAAGATAAATGTAAGTTGTGCAGGGGCTGAAACGTGCCATCACGCTGCTACCGTTCCATTATAAAGAAGCAGGATTACTTAGAACTACTTTAGCAGGCACATTTATTACGTTAATGAACGTAACTTGCACTTGATTTCTTGACGCGTTGCCGTGTCGTCGTTAGCTCTAGCTAGTCAGCGTTATATTGGACCAGCAGGTCTGATCACAAAACGGATAATGAGGCTTTATCGATCACGTATACATCACAGCAGAGTGAAATTGTTTTCTTCGCATTCCGCAGCATGTTAGGAAGTTGGGGTCAGAGATGATACAGCGCCCCCTGGAGTAGAAAGGGTTAAAGGCCTTGCTCAAGGGCCCAACGGGAGCAGCTTGGCAGTGCTGGGGCTTGACCCCCCGACCTTCTGATCAATAACCCAGAGTCTTAACCGCTAAGCCACCACTAATCCAGATGTAGGGTTGTTGTGTGTGTTTTTTTTTTTTTTCTTATTCTAGGGCGAATAAATCTCCTGTAGCTTTATTCACACTTATTATCCAGTGAGGTGCATGCTGCACAAATTAACCATTGTGCTGTTAAATCCATGCTATTGACCAGTTCCCTTCAATAATAGCAACAGTGCATGAATATTGGGTAAAGCCACTTAATTAGATTTTGAGAACAAGAGTAAATTTGTATCGGGTTATCGTTAGGCCTGTCACAGTTCTGAGATTTTGTCTGTCGATCAGAAATGACGGATTTTCTACGGACTTTATGCCGCTTTAGTAATAGATGCTTAAAATAGTGTAATGAAAAGGCATGCACGTTATCGAGAACGGCTGGTTGTCAGCATTAAACATGTAAGGAAATGTCGTGTTTGTTTTTTTGGACTGGCGAGGGGACGTCATGAGGCAAAATAATAACTGAAATGTCGCAGAAATGAATGAATGAAAAAATGTATTGTAAATAAATAATGTAGTATCGGGGGGGGGCAACGACAACCAGGCGATAGCATTAACGAGTTTAAGTTATATGCTTAGTACCCCAGTCCACTAAGTTAGAACAGCATTACATTTTACTGCTACATAAAAAAAGAAAACCGTTACAAATAGTTCGTAGATGAGAATAAAATATGACGGTGCAGCGATTTGTTTACGGTGGCCTACAATGCAGGGATACTGTAGAGTTTTATTTAAATATTTTTTTAAAAGTAGTACAGGAATGTTCGTCCACTCCCCCGAAATTCAGATTTGTTCTGGTCAACGTCCCTCTTCAATTTATACCACAGGTTTTTCATTCATTCATTCATCATCGGATCACACTTTAGGCCAGAAATACACCTTGGATGGGATACCAGTCGATTGAAGGGCTCCACCTAGAGGCAGGTTGGTGTAGCCAGTTCACCTACCTGCATGTGCAAACCAGAGAAGCCAGACGGAACCCACTCAGACACGGGCAAAAACATGAGGAGCTCCGCTCCAGGATTGAACCAGGAACCCGTGGTCCATCCATTTTCTCTACCGATAATCCTACACAGGGTCACATGGGAGCCTGGATCCCCTCCCATGGAACTCTAGTCACAGTACAGGGGACACCCTGGATGGGGTGCCAAAACATTGCAGGGCACATTCACACACCATGGACAATTTAGAGATGCCAATCGGCCCACAACGTATGTCTTTGGAGCGGTGGAGGAAACCAGAGTACCCAGAGAAAACCCCTAAAACAGTGGGAGAACATGCAAACTCCGCTCACACAAAGTGCGCAATTTGAACCCTCAACCTCGGAGGAGCGAGGCAAACGTGCTAACCTCTAAGCCACAGTGCCTCTGAGGCTGCAATCCTCAAGTCTGGAGACTGTGATGGTCATTGAAAAACACTGACTTTGTGTTTCTGGGTTGATTTGGAAGAACGTTTGGCTCATTATCTTTCTGTTTGAATGTACAGTATTTGTGGTCAAGTTTGAACCTCCTGCTAGAGGCAACCAGTGTTTTGAGCTGAAACAATATGATGTCATCAATCTTTACAAGAACCAGCAGCCAAAACAAGCCCTGAAGCATCACATATGTTCCAGTGCGTATCAGGTGCTTTTCCTTGTATGCAGTCTCCTCTTTATTGGCAAACATGGTAAAGTTTGGTTTTGGTTTCATCTTACCACAACACACGATGCCAAATGTAGTTCTCGTGACGCTTGGTAAGGCTCAGGTGCTGTATTTTTCGAGGTCTTCTTCCTTGCAATGCTTCCAAACAGCGTGTTGTTTGTGAAAGCAGAGTTTAAGAGTTGATTTCGAAACGTGACGATCTCAAAAACCAGCTAAAATGTGTTGTTCTGATACTCTTTGTCTCCCCTCCTCCGCTATCGTCCTCGCTTTGTCCTATCTGGCAAATTTCAACAAACAGTTTCAGTGAAATTTTTTTTGACATGGCCCTAATTGTGCTTAATGGAATTTTTAACTGCGTACGTTTATTTATTTATTTTTTTCCCCCCATATCTAATACATGATTTGTGCAGGTAAACAAACATCTCTCTGTTTTGTATTAAATGTTCTTTGGCCTTTCCGATATCAACGGCTGGTTTTACACGTGTGGATTTGTACCGGGGTGAAACAGGACCTGGTTAAAGGCAACGATTGGGCACTTTTTAAGGCGAGGCGGGCACGATGGCTTAATGGTTAATACGTTTGCCTTGCATCGCCGGGGGTTGGGGGTTCAGATCCCATCTCCGCCCTGCGTACGCCGAGCTCACATGTTCTCCCCGTGCTTCAGGGGTTTACTCCGGTTTCCTCCCCCTGTCCAAAGACATGCACCATAGGCTGATTGGCGTTTCCAAATTGTCCACTGTGTGTGCTATTGTTCCCTAGCAATACGCTGGTGTCCCCAAGCTCCCTGGGATAGGCTCCAGGCCCCCCGTAACACTGTGTAGGATAAGCAGTACAGAGGATGGATGGTACATTTTAAGTATATTAAAGTAAATATTTATTAGGGGCATCAACAATTTATATATATATATTGACCACACTATTGTTTAACAAAATAGTTCTATTTAGATTTTTATTTATTTATTCAGAACAGAGATATTCTTGGAGTGGAAAATGTGAATTATTGTGTGTCATGTTTACATGAAGAGTGCCAATATTACTGGAGGGCACTAATCATCACCAATGCTTTGCTTTTCGTTCTCCTTTATTCAATGGTCTGTTTCTCAGTGTAGTCAAGATGACAGAGCAGGGGATGTGAGGTTTGAAATTGAAAAGGTGTAGGTCACAGAAACGTTCGTGTTTTGTTTTTCTTCTATTTTTTTTATTTTGCACTTTGTTCTAAATTGCAGTCTCCACATTGCTGTTGCACTGCCGGAACGTTCTTTCTTCCCGTAAGAGCGCTTTCTTTACTCCAGCCTGTCTTTGTGGCCAGATTGCGTGGCCGGTCTGTACTTTGTCAGCATGGTTCTGTTTTTATCTGTCCGCCATCGTGTCGTGTCACTTTAGGACCATGGAGCATTGTGGCTAGTTCTGTGCTTCAATTTCCGTGTCCACATCCGAAGTCTTAGAATTTAGTTGACTTAAATTGTCTTAGTGTCTGGCTGGTTCTGAGTGAACGGAAAGTTGGGGTCGCTCTCTCTCTCTCTCTCTCGCTCTCTCTCCTCTATTCTGTAAAGGTCATGGTTCCCAGCCGATCTGGGTTGCCATGTAAATTACACCTGACAGCAGAGCACAGATCTGCTCTATACTCCCAACCTGAAGAACCCTGGGGGAAACGTGCATGTGCATATGTGTAACTCTATTTGTATTTGGTCTCTTGCTGCATACTGTACATAGATGTGTGTGTGTGTGTGTCTGCAGGCTAGAGGTAATAATGCATAGTCATGTAAAGCAGTTTACTGGGTCAATGCCCCGTGAGTACCATGTCTTTCCCGTCCCTCGTTTCCGCAGCTCTGCTTTAGATCTCCTCGCCAATGAGCATCATGGACATCAAATCAGTCTTGCCTCAGCACCATGGAGAGTTCTGTCATATCCTCGCACTGGTGTCACATTTTAGACCAAAAAAAAAAAATATATATATATTTGTTTGTGTACACTGATGCAACTCTGGCGCAAGACAAGACAGAGGAGGAAGGATATGTCTGTGTCGGAATATGGGTGTGTGAGGGAGCGACAAACACAGGAAAGCCATGTAATTAACCACCATCTTAGACATCATTACTCTGACAGCCATGCTGCTGTTTATTTCGGGACGACTGTGTTTCATGGAACATGGTGGTGCACGTTGTGAGTGTCTGTGAAGCGGTAGGAACACTAACACTTTCAGTATTTCATGTCCCGCTTAACCTTCCGCTGTAGCCTGTCAATAAGGTTTGGTCTTTTCTGCGCGGTGGTGTTTCCTGCTAAGTAGCAGTCTTTGGGAAGATTTACAGCATAGCTGTAGCGTAGATTAGAGGAGCGTGTTCCATAAACTAGGAAAAGCCCATGCCGAGAAAAAATAAATATATATATATATATATATACAGACGTGAAAGGAGATAGAGAGAGAGCGTGCGCGTGAGAGAGAGAGAGAGTGAATGACATTTTGTCTTCTGTGGCAGAGGAAACCGTGCTATAATGGGTTTTGCTTAATTTGAGCTCAATTGGAAAGTTATTAGAGAGCCCGATTTAGCCGTTTGTGAATTTGGTCAAGGGCACTGCAGCAGAGCCGGAGCTCAGAGCGGCGTTTGGAAACAGCACCGTGTGTCTGCTGGAGCAGAACCGCAGTGAGGAGGAGCTGCTGATATACACGATACACCCTGTGCGCTCTCACCAAGGCTGATCAGAGCATCCCCACAAGGCGTTCTGCTCACACTGTGGTGGAGAATAAAGCTCTCAGTGTGTGTGCGTGTGTGTGTGTGTGTGTGTGTGTGTGTGTCTGGGTGGAGAGGTTGTTTGCTTCACATGGTGGTGTGTGTTTGTCTGTTTGCTTTGTGTTTTTTGAATTGCCTTTGGCAGAAGTTGTTCTTATCAGCGCTGATTTCAGGTGGCTTTGTGTGTTTTGCCAGTAGGTCGCTTTGGCAGACCTTTTGTTATTTACTTTGGAGGTCACCTAACGAACTTTAGGGGTTTTTTTTTTGTTTTTTTTTCTTCTTTCACAACGCAGGTGAAAGACAGCGAAATGACCCACGGTCGCGTCTGTGAAACGGAAATAAACGACGCAAACTCACGGCTTTTCTGTTCAGGGTTGTTTCGGAGGTCAGGACATGGATCTGGATTGTGTGAAATAGTACTTAGGATAATTAGGAAAAATGTTCTTACACAATAGCATTCATAGGTAAGGGTTCATTTTATTTTTTTTTAAATTTTATTTAAATAAGTGATTATATACTGTAAAACCGGATAAGTTCATTTAACTTAAAAAAAAAAAAAAAAAAAAATTGAGGAAACTAATTACCTCAACATTTTGAAGTTGATGAATCAATTTCTTTAAGCCAAAAATACACTTAAATATAACAAAAATTTATTTTAAATGGCAAAGTTTGAGTTAAATGAACTATCCGGGTTTTAAAGTGTATACACCTGACATTAACCTTATTAAATCAAATATGCATATGAAGCATACTCATAACTACTAGTTTCACTACAATGCTTGAATAATTAATTGTAGCTAATGAGGCAAGCGAATAATAATAATAATAATAATAATAATAATAATAATAATAAGGCGAGCTTTAACACATGTAACTGGGATTAAACAGCAGCAGTGGTTCAGTAAGCAATAAAATGTCGTTTTATTTCATTTCTAAACTGAGCACTAACCAATATTCAAATGAATTTGCAGTAAGCCCCGCCTCCTGAAAAACTGACCAATGGTCCCTGTTCTTAAGCAATCATAATCGAGAGCAAGAGATCCGGACTCGGAGTGAGGCAGAGAGAATGAGCCGTGAAGAAGCTCGGCAGCAATTTCAAATCATCAGACGTCAATATAAACAAAATCTCCAGTATCAGTGAAAAATTAATCTCCATCAAGATCCCCTGAGTAGCCTACATACACTCAACATGACACGCACACACACACACACACACACACATAACACAATGCGTAATTGCGACAGCGAAGCGTAATTAGTTTGAGTTTAATTACCAGAAGGGGTTAACTCTTTTATTACTGGATTCAGAATGCACCACGTCTCACGCCGCCTTATTTTCTCACGATAATTATGATTACCCTTCATATTGATTAATTTCACGCTGTGTGCATTGCGCGCTTAAAGGGGAGGTTTGTCAAAAATTATTAATTAGCGTTCTCTGAACTTCGGAGACGAGACGTTTTACTGTCTCCGAACGCAGTGAGTGTCGCGTCTCGTGCAGATGATTGCGCGTAAACATTGTGTTTACTCTCGCCACCCCGCAAAACAGGTCCTCATTTACTGAAACACAACAAGTGAAGGTCAACATCAGATCAGCAGCTATCAAGCAGCAGGTTGACGTGCGAGTATTTTCTATTAACAACCTGACCTTTACTTCATTCAGTCTGCGTGGGAGTCCAGTAAAACTGCACTTTCCTTTCCAACGTCAGCACATCTCTCTTAAACCTTTTACATCTCAACCTTTCTATCAAAATCTGTGTTTTCTAGCATGAGCAGTGTCATTTTACTGAACTGGAGTAGGGCAATATCAAGTACACTACCACTACAACGATCTCTCTCTCTCTCTCTCTCTCTCTCTCTCTATGCCTCTCTCAATCCTTGCCTCTCTCTCTCTCTCTGCCTCTCTCTCTATCCCTCTCTCACACTTTTTCCTCCCTATGCCTGCCTCTCTCTCTGCCTCTCTCAATCTTTGCCTCTCTCTCTGAATCTCTCTCTATGCCTCTCTCACACTTTTTCCTCCCTATGCCTGCCTCTCTCTCTGCCCCTCTCTCTCTCTCTCTCTCTGCCTCTCTCACTCTCTCTCTCTCTCTATCTCTTTCGCTATGCCTCTCACATTTTTTTCCTCCCTATACTACTCTTTCCCGTTCTCTCTCTCTCTCTCTCTCTCGCTATGCCTCTCACAATTTTTCCTCCTTATAGCACTCTCTCCCTCCCTCTCTCTCTCTCTCTCTCTCTCTCTCTCTCTCTCTCTCTTGCTATGCCTCTCTCAATTTTTCCTCCCTATACCTCTCTCTCTCTCTCTCTCTCTCTCTCTCTCTCTCTGTCTCTTTCGCTCTCTATGCCTCTCTCACATTTTTTCCCTCCCTGTGCTGCTCTCTCTCTCTCTCTCCCTCGTTCTCTTTCTCGCTTGCTATGCCTCTCTGTTTTTCCTCCCTATACCACTCTCTCTCTCTCTATGCCTCTCTCACATTTTTTCCCTCCTTGTGCTGCTCTCTCTCTTTCTCTCTCTATCTCTCTCTCTCTCACTCTCTCTCTATCTCTCTCTCTATCTCTCTCTCTCTCTCTCTCTCTCTCTATGCCTCTCTCACATTTTTTCCCTCCTTGTGCTGCTCTCTCTCTATCTCTCTCTCTTTCTCTCTCGCTCTCTCTCTCTCTCTCTCTCTCTCTCTCTCTCTCTCTCTCTCTCTCTCTCTTACTCACCCTGGCTCTCATTTCATGACAAATAATGCGTCATTTGTGTTGCCAAGCCTTATGTAAGGAATTATGAGCTGTATTTAGAGTTGAAGTGCGAGTAGTGAGGAGTTAATGCCAGAATTGCACACATCACATTTGAGGCCTTGGAATTCCTTCTGAGTTGAACTGCTGCTTAGAATCGAGTGTTTTTGCTGCAGAGCTTGCCCAAAAGAGAGGAATGCTTCTGTTATCTGTTTTTTTTTCTTCTTCTTCTTCTTCTTCTTCTGACTTTAAAGAGTATGAATTTTTTAGAAGAATTAAACAAACGCACTCCCGAGACATCATTTGCTGGTTTACTTTTGCTGCAGTGAACTGTTTGGGGAAAAGTGAGACACAGGGAAATTCACTTATACAGTCTTCTTGTACACAAAGGTAAAAATCATCAAAATGATTAAACTGTTTGATGTAAAATTCCAACTAACACATGTCTGGGTGTACGGAATAAAAATGGAATAAAAGAAAAGAAATACATTTAAAAAATAAAAAGCAGTTTGCAAGTGTACCCACTAGGCTTACACATGTAAAGAAATCAAAAGGAAAAGCTATCCCATAATAAGCTTCTTTATGTATTTGTTTAATTCTTGCTAATTTCCTGACCAGTGATTTGAGTGTATACAAATATTATAGTAGAACATATCAAGAGTAGAACATATCAATATATAGATATATAGAAATATCTTGATATATAGAAATATCAAGAGTAGAACAAGCACTGTTCGTGACTATCAGTCTCACTATATTTTACTATATTTGGTTATTATTATATTTATTATTTACAACCCCGATTCCGGAGAACACGACGGCTGTTTTGTCTAAAAACTATTTGAAACGTCGACTCGTCGGACCACAAAACAGGATTCCACTATGCTACGCTCCATCTCAGATGAGACCGAGCCCAGAGAAGTGGGCGGAGCTTCTGGACAGTGTTGATATAGAGCTTCTGCTTTGCATAGTAAAGCTTTAACTTGCATCTGTGGATGCAGCGGCGAATGGTGTCGACCGACAAAGGGTTACCAACGTATTCCCGAGCCCATGTCAGGATCTCCACTACAGACTCATGACGATTTTTAAGACCGTGACGTCTGATGGATCGGAGATGACGCGCATTCAGAAGCGGTTTTCAGCCTCGCCCTTTACACACCGAGATTTGACCGGATTCCTTGAATCTTTTAATTATATTGTGCGCTGTAGAAGGTGAAACGTCCAAAATCCTACCGATTTGTCTTTGGGGAAAGTTCTTCTCAAAGTGTCGGATTATTCGCTGACGCATCTGTTGGCAGATCGACCCGTCGACGATCGCCTCACCTGTTTCACATCACCTTCTCATTTCAACTTCTCACATCGCTATGAGTCCTAAATCGCCCTGTCCCAACTTTTCTGGAACGTCTCGCATGCATCAATTTCAATATAAACATTTCCCCTCAAAAATCGATGCCGTTGCTTAGATAAAACATCAAACACCTCGTCTTTATATATATACGTTTTTTTGTTTAAACACAAGTCAAAGTACATTTACAGATCACTCCTCTTTGTTTTTATTAGCATGTCCCATACTGTCCCAACTTTTTCGGAATCGGGGTTGTATTATTCGGATCTCATGAACTTTTTAAAAAAAAATTCGTTCATTTGCATAATACTGTATCAGTATAAACTTTGTTGCTTTATTCCCTTTGTATGCTACAATGTAACTGTTTGTCAGGGGTTCTTTGGATGAAAGCACTTTAGCTACCTTTAGCTACAGTGGAACCCACTTTAACAGCAAAACACTATTTAGGGTTCTTTTTTGAAGGTTTCCCACATGAGGGACGAGCTAAAAACCTCTAGGAGTTATATATTTAACACATAACACAATTTCCACAGATGACAGGTGTGACAGGTCTCACCTGAATAGCCTAAATCTTTCAGTTACTGAAGACAGTTGATGCCCAGTTCTCATCCATTATTCAGTGGATAATTTCACTTGGATACTACGGATTTGAAGCTAAAAACATTAATGGAATCAAAATAGGACTCTGGAGCTCATATCGGAGATCATTTTCAACACGCTCGGTACTGTTTGGCTTTATAGTATGTACGTGTTAAAGAGTAATGGCTCATAATCGCACCCAGATGAGGATGGGTTTGGTTTCGAATCTGGTTCCTCTCGAGGTTTCTTCCTCATGCCATCTCAGATATTTTCCACTGCCACTGTCACCTCTGGCTTGATCATTAGGGATCTAACTCTACATCCAGATTTGTGACTATGTCCACTGTTAAAAGCGCTATATAAATAAAATGGAATTACATTTCAGCCATGAAATGTGATCTGCTTCATTTTATATATCTATATCTATATCTATATATATATATATATATAAACTCCCTATTCTCCAAGGATATTTTGAAATCATGTGACTGACATCATATGATGAAACAATCTTTCTTTCTTTGTATTTCCGCGTGTCTGTGTGTAGTGGATGGCTGTACAGACTGGTCCGTGGACTATCTGAAGTACCGGGTGCTGCACGGAGAACCGGTGAGGATCAAGTGCGCTCTGTTTTACGGCTACATCCGGGCGAACTACTCGCAGGCGCAGAGCTCGGGTCTCAGTCTGATGTGGTACCGCAGCTCGGGGCTCGGCCACGGAGACTTCGAGGAGCCCATCTCGTTCAACGGCCTGCGCATGAGCAAAGAGGAGGACGCCATCTGGTTCAGACCTGCCGAACTGCAGGACGCTGGCCTCTACTCCTGCGTGCTGAGGTGGGACTGAATCACATACGCACACACATGTATGTGCTCACATGGCCTTTCAAGCGTGTGCGTAACATCTCATTTAACATGCGTATAAGAGCTGGGAGGCTGAGGGTGACTGATCGAAGGTGTGCTGCTGAGAGGAATAAAAATAATGTGTCTATTTGTGAGGCTTTGTGCGCTTCTATATGTTTGTATGAGAGTATGTCTCGTGCGTATGTGTGCACATGACCGTGCTGGAGTGTGTGTGTGTGTGAGATCAGAGCATCTCCAAATATGGCAGGTCTTAAAAAATAAAGTCAGGAAAACAGGTTGGGTAAGCTTTATAAAGATACCCAATTTATACTTTTGCTTAAATTTAGACTATATATGAAGCGTGGATATAGCAGTAATTACTGAATCCTGATTGTGGGAGGGGGTATGTGTGTGTGTGTGTGTGTGTGGGGGGGGGGGGTTCCCGGTATGCAGTGGTTAGTACCTAACAAAAGTGGTGCAGATGGTTTTAATGTTATGGCTGATTGGTGTATAAGCTTTATATAGCTCTGTAATTCGATCTATTGTTCTTAAACAAATAATGCTTTTTTTTCCTGTTTTTTTTTTTTTTTACAAAATAAAATAATAATAATAATAATAATAATAATAATAATAATAATAATAATAATAAAATCCTTATCCTATAAGGGGAAAAAGACTTATATTTTTTATAGACTTATAGATTTGTGCTTAGTGTCTTGCAGCACTGCCGTATATTTGCTCGTGTGTGCGTGCGAACGTGTGTGTGTGTGTGTGTGTGTGGGGGGGGGGTTATTTAGTAAAGCAGTGACTGAGTGAGGTGAGACGGCAGAGGACAGAAGGAAACTCAGTCACCCATCAATCACACGCTGATGCTCTGGCTCGGCTCGGGAGCTCCGTGGCCCCTCATTGGATCGGGTGTCCGTCTGCTTAAGCATAAATCTGATAATCTGCTCATCATGACCACATTAGCATCATGGAATGTCACTTTCAATCTTCTGTGCATGTGTGTGTGTGTGTGTGTGAGTGTCTATCTATCTATCTATCTATCTGTCTGTCTGTTTATGCAGGCACACATGTACAGTAGATAGTCTTAACTTTCAGAAGAAATGACTTTTTTTCATTCGGAATGTGCTTTGAAACATCATGTCGTGTGCATTTTGATGTTAATAACTGTAATGTACGTATAACGTACTTGCGCTGCAAAAAATATAGCTTCCACTGCAAAATAATAGCAATTACATGCATTTACATTGCTAGAGCAGCCGGGAATATATAGCAGCGTTTCCGAGGACGTACGGGTCAAGGAGCAAATCGAGAAATTGTAGGAAGATGTGGTAAAACATTTCAGCTTCAATACCTTCGGTAGTTCCGGCTACGGTATTTACATCCGCTGGCTTGAGGGACATGCTATTTAAAAAAAAAAAAGAAAAAACGTTACATGTAAATAAATTATAATACTTATCCAGTCAATGTGCAGTTTGCATGCTAATTCATGCACATAATTTCCCATGACCCTAAATTTTAAAGTCTAAAGAAGTTCAATTTGGACAACATACTGTACCGTACACACCTACTGTACATGTGACTATATTTGATCTCCGTTATCCTTTAATAAGTCTATAATCTGTCTGCCCTCAATGGATTGTATACCAACCCTGTAATATCACTGGAATTAGCAATACAAACAGTATATAGAGTCACCGGTTAAAAGAAAGCAGCTCTCTCTCTTTGTTTCTGTGGGCGTGTTCATTTCAATCACTTGGGACTCTTGTACTCGGTATTATTTGGTATATTATTTTGATATCTTTTAGGCATAAAATCACAAGGGACGGAAAATAAATTGGGTAACAGTTTGAATACGACAAAAGCTCCAGCGGTGACATGTTTTGAAAGCATCTAAGTAACGAGTAGTCTATAGTTAAAAGTAGTGTTTAAAATGAAGATGGAGAAAGACAACAAAGACAGAGAGAGAGAGAGAGAGAGAGAGAGAGAGAGGGAGAGTGGTTGGGGGGGGGGGGGGGATTTGGGGTAGAGGAGGTAGAGGAGGTAGGAGTATTGCCCAAGTCCCCCATTTTTGGAGCACGGAGTATATTATATAGATGTAATATTCCTACACTGTGCCGTGTGTGGTGATTGTATGAGCACTCTGTGGACATTACAGTGGTGCTTGAAAGTTTGTGAACCCGTTCCAAGTTTCTATAATTCTGCATGAATATGATATAAAACGTCATTTGATTTTCCTAAAAGTCGACAAAGAGAGAGATCTCCCCCAGTAAAGAAACGACCAAGTATAATATTTTGGTCTCGTTTGTTGAATCGGTTTGTTGAAAATGTATAGAAACTTCGGAAAGGGTTCACAAACTTTCAAGCACGTGGTTGTGAGGTCATATCTTTATCAAAAATGTTGGCAGGTGCTACACCAATCCTCAAACAGTGCAAAGGCAGTCCACTAGGCAGCAGGGCATTGAGTAAATCACATCATTTGTCGTTTTAGAGGTTTTATTTATTTATTTATTTATTTATTTATTTATTTATTTATTTTTACTTATTTGTTTTTTTCGGAACGAGCCATGAGGGTTTACTTTTATTTGCTGAGTTTAAGGTTAGGGTTAGATTCAAGCGTAGACATACTCGAGCATAAATGTCCTGCGTTAATAATCATGTCAGTGGAAGGTCCTTACAAGGAAAGCAAGCTAGCCGATGCTAGCGAGCGCAATTAGCATTTCCTTCTTTCAGCACCGGTGCGGATTTTCCCCTCCTTCAGCGAGGTCGGGTTTAATCAGCTGAACTCAGCTATGAACGAAAGTCCTTCACAGGCTGGTTTTAAATGGTCAGTCATTTAATAGCTGAGTAGAGTTGAAATGACAGGTTTAAGCCAGTTATCGCACCGGTTTAAGCATTTTTTCATGTATTCGTGCAGTGGGAACGTTCATATAGAGCACCCTGTGGTTGAGTGCGAAGTGTGTTTCTCTGTGGCTGTAACAGGAACTCGACGTTCTGCATGAAGGTGTCCATGACTCTGCTGGTGGCTGATAATGACACGGCGGCCTGTTATAACTCCAAACTGCGCTACACGGAGAAGGCCGAGCTGGGCAAGAGCAAGGACATTTCCTGCCCTGATATCCAGGACTTCATCCAGCCTGGCCAGGAGCCACAGATAACGTGGTACAAGGTAGAGTGTTGAGTGTGTTTGCCTTCTGGCTGTCATTGTTCTCTTTATGCTTGATTGGCTTATTTCTCTCTCACTCTCTCTCTTTTGGGTGAGCAGGAGTGCAGCGAGTGGCAGTGGAGGCCGAGTATACTGCAGTCCGGAGACACTCTCTCTATCCAGGAGGTGACGGAGGATGACATTGGGAACTACACCTGTGAGCTGCCCTTCGCGGGCTTCCTCGTGCGCCGAACGACTCACCTGAGTGTGACAGGTAATGCTCAAATGTGTGTGAATTCCTCTACACCAGCACACATTTACCGGAGGAGGCGTGTCTAAAGCCCATCACTTCCCACACACATGACATAACAGGATAGTTAGTACGCATGGAGGTGGCTACCGCGAGAACGGGGAAGAACGGGCTAGATCAGATTAATGTATGTATTTAATACGCTGTGCTTCTCCTCTCTCAAGGCTGTTTAATAAAGCGATTTCAGGGTGCTGTGTCTTCATAACGTTAACTGCGGTGATAAAGCACTTCATTATAGAGCTGTGACAGCGCAGCCGACCCACTTTACTGCACTGGCATGCACACACACTTAACTTCCATTATTTCGGTGACCTTCCAGCTGCATTTGCGCTCACACACGCACGTGCACACGTTTCTGCAGACACATGCGCATGCTTCGCTTTATCTCTGTCGTCCATTAAATCTAAATTCGTGCCGGGAAGAACCGCAGAATTAATTGGATATTAAATGGTCGGGTGCAATTAGCTAATCATGAAAGGCATTGGCCAGTGCAGTCCATTTGTAGTGCGTTCGCTGCGTCAGAATGAATCACGCCAGCATTACTCAGCAAATGATCTATATAGAACAAACCACAGCCACTATTGATGAGCATTCTGGGAGTCCAGTGACCAGAGGCAGATGTTCCTGTTGAGTGTTCTGATAAATCACAGGCTTTCGCGTGGTCCATATTAGTCTTCTTCAAATCTGCATAATCTGTTCACTGCAATCGCATCCGTCAAGAAAATCGTACTTAGCAGTCCGGGCTTAGCCGAGCAGACCGTTATGGACTTAATCATCGCCGATGTTATTGCGCTGGAATACAGTAGGGCGGTTAAAGCGTTAAAGCGGAAAGGTTAAAGCGTCTTTCGATAAACTTGGATGACTGAAACGCTGCTCGATATGGCGCTTTGCGTATCGTTCGCCTGACTTTTTAATCGATTTAAACGAGATCATGCGCCCGTCCTACTTAATTAAGGCACGTATTTATAAGCCGAGAAAGATGGAAGTTTGGTCTCGGATGGTCACGCACAGTGGAATAAGACGCGAGTTACAACTATATGGGAAATAACTGTTTATTTCCGCTTTTATGTCTTCATTTACGCAGAGATTATTAGATATGAGTGTTAAATAATTTGGCAACTCAGTGGAGCGTTGTACTAGTCTCATGTCAATACTGAATTCGGCGTCTGACTCCATTTCCCAGAGTGTACCTCCGACTACTAATACGGCTACCGTGGACTCTAACTGTGCGTCCAAGTCGTCCTGGGAAGTTCGTAATTAAGACGTCAGGTGGGTTCGAGCCACGGTGTTCGGAGCGAGATGGCGGTCTACTTAATTAACTGCGAAATAAATCCAGTTTTTTTTTTCACTCTCCTTCTAGAAAATGACGAGCAAAGAATGCGCATGAGCTGCTTAGTGGTTAGTACGTTCGCCGAAACACCTCCAGGGTCGGGGGTTCGATTCCCACCGTGGCCCTGTGTGTGTGGAGTTTGCATGTTCTCCCCGTGCTGTGGGGGTTTCCTCCGGGTTCTCCGCTTTCCTCTCCCAGTCCAAACACATGCATAGTAGGCAGATTGGCGTGTCTAAAGTGTCCGTAGTGTATGAATGGGTGTGTGATTGGCACCCTGTCCAGGGTGTACCCCGTCTTGTGCCCGATGCTCCCTGGGATAGGCTCCAGGTTCCCCGTGACCCTGAACAGGATAAAGCGGTATAGAGGATGGATGGATCAGTCTATATCGTAATTGTACGGCGCTATCGTATCATATTTTGTGCAGGCTTTTGTGCTTGTTTTATTGTAAATAAATAAAAAAGCCTGACAAAGACGTGCAACTGCTAAATACCCATAAGAAGTGTGGTTTATATTTGACTTTCATTATCGCTCTTTCTCTCTCCGCCTTCCTCCGTCACGTTTTCTTCTGAGACGAGTAAACATTCAGATCCAACAAATTTATTGTCAACTACAGACGAGTTGCATCCATTGATTCCACCATGTTGTCTTACTGACACGCCCCCACCCCGACCCCCACCCCCACCCCCATCTGACATAACAAGCCTTTATTTCATATTTGCTCATTCGGTTTTTTTTTTTGACCCTCGTTTGTTTTCTTGTTTCCCGATCATAGTCCCGTCCTCTGAATTCCTGTTTGTTTTTTTTTACATCGCCTGACCCTTTGCCTGATTCTAGATTCTGTCTTTGATATTGTCCTTTGGATTCGTTTGCGCATGCCCGTCTTCACTTTTAATAAAAGCGCTCACCGCAACCTTCACCTTCACAGTATATAAGACGATATAGCAATGTTAAAGCTCACCATCTTGACACACGGTGACCTAGCGTTAACGACCCCATATATGAATTAGGAATTACTCTACATTTGCTTGTATTTTCTCATGTGTATGTCACTTTGGATAAAAGTCTCTGCTAAATGAATAAAATGTCAAATGTAAATGATATCTAGTGCGGGGGAAATATCATATATCCACTCCAAATTTACACACATCAACAAAGATATGTATAAAAAATGGATATTCACACTACGGTATATTCAAATATACCGTATATACAGATCAGCCATAACATTAAAACCACCTGCCTAATATCGTGTAGGTCCCCCTCCATTTGTGACGCCAAAACAGCTCGGACCCGTGAAGGTGTGCTGGGGTATCTGGCACCAAGACCTTAGCAGCAGGTCATTTAAGTCGTGTAAATTGAGAGGTGGGGTCTCCGTGGATTGGACTTATTTGTCCAGAACATCACACAGACGCTCGATTGGATTGAGATCTGGGGAATTTGGAGGCCGAGTCAACACCTTGAAGTCTTTCTCATGTTCCTCAAACCGTTCCTGAACAATGTTTGCAGTGTGGGAGGATGCGTTATCCTGCTGAAAGAAACCACTGACGTTAGGGAATACCGTTGCCATGAAGAGGTGTACTCGGTCTACGACAATGTTTAGGTAGGTGGGACGTTCACATGAATGCCAGGAATGAATGCAGGTTTCCCAGCAGAACATTTCCAGGAGCATCACACCGCCTTCGCCAGCTCGCCTTCTTCCCATTGTGCGTCCTGGTGCCGTCTCTTCCCCAGGGAATCACACACACACACACGCAACCGGCCGTCCACGTGATGTAAAAGAAAATGCGATTCATCAGACCAGGCCGCCTTCTTAAATTGCTCCATGGTCCAGTTCTGATGCACACGTGCCCATTGTATTGCTTTCTGAGGTGGAAAGGGGTCAGAATGGGGACTCTGACCAATCTGCGACTACACAGCCCCAAACGCAACAAGCTGTGATGCACTGTGTGTTCTGACTCCTTTCTATCAGAGCCAGCTTTGATAGAAACTTTTTCAGCAGTTTGTGCTACAGTACATCTTCTGTGGGATCGGACCAGACGGGCTAGTCTTCACTCCCTACTCACATCAATGAGCCTTGTGCGCCCATGACCCTGTCACCGGTTTGCCAGTTGTCCTCCCTTGGACCACTTTTGGTAGGTGCTAGCCACTGCATACTGGGAACACTGGGAACACCCCAGCTGTCGTTTTGGAGATGCTCTGATCCTGTTGTCCAGCCATCACATTTTGGCCCTTGTAAAAGTCACTCAGGTCCTTACACTTGCACCCTTACACCTGGAGTTCCAGGTTTTGACTGCAGCTTCTTTCAATTGTTGTTTGTTTCAGGGGGTTTCTCAATTCAGTCTCCTCTTCAGGAGGTGAGATGCTGCTCAGTTGGGTTAAGGACTGGTGATTAACTTGGCCAGTCTAAAACCTTCCACTTTTCCCCCCTGATGAAGTCCTGTGTTGAGGTGGAAGTGTGTTTTGGCTCGGTGTCTTGCTGCATGATGAAGTTCCTCCTGATTCATTCGGATGCATTTCTCTGTAGAATGAGAACAGACCATCATGAGTTCCATCATCAATAAAGATTAGTGAGAACATTCCAGAAGCAGCCGTGCGAGCCCAAGCCATGACACTACCTCCACCATGTTCCACACATGAGCTTCTGTGTTTTGGATCACGAGCAGATCCTTTCATTCTCCACACTCTGGCCTTTCCATCACTTTAGTAGAGGTTAATCTCGGTTCCAGAACATTCGCTGTATTTCTTTGTGAGTTCCAGTCTGTTTTTCAGATTCTGCATCTTCTGGCACAGCCTCTATATTTCTACTATAAGTCTTCTTCGAAAGGTGTATTGTGATACCTTCACCGCTGCCCTCTGGAGGTTTTCGGTGATGTCACTGACTGTTGTTTTCGGGTTTTTCTTCACAGCTCTCACAATATTCCTGTCATCATCTGTTGTTGTTTTCCTCGGCCGACCCGTTCGGTGTCTGTCGTTCAGTACACCGGTGGGTTCTTTCTTTTTCAGGACATTCCGCAATGCCTCTGATCGACTTTCCCTCTTTTCTCAGCTTCAAAACGGCTTGCTTCACTCCTTGAAGGCTGAAGGAAAAAGCCAAGACTAGATGTTCAGAGCTATTTATTATTTAAACGATCAATCGAACAGGACACACCCGCCAGTCATGCGTTCCAATATTTTTGCTCGCCTATTAATTGGGTTGTCTGATACAAAAAGTGTCATGTTCTATGCTGCTTAACACGTCGACATACGTATAAATACCAGGAAATGAAAGCTGAAATTCTACACGCTCTTCTCATGTTCATCTTTTGATCTCAAACCCAAACGTCTTCGGTTTACAGCGAAAACAATTTAATTGGCCTTGCTGGTTCTAATCGTTTTGGAGGGGGGAAGATCTATCAGATACAGGTCCTGAGAGTTTACTGGTTAAAATCGGCTTTCGACTAGGATCCTTAAAGGATTAACGATGGAATGTACCGTACACTCGTAACGCGATCGGTGTAAATTTATGATTTGTACAAATTTAACTAATGAACTAAAGTCGTCTGCCGCTCTGCGAGCCATTTACCATACTGATGAATTCTGAACACACTGATGAACACACAAGGGAATTAAGCTCTCCACAACCAGAAACTGTGTAAGTTCATGCTCCGATGGTTTCGCTGCTTGTAATCAAACAGATGGTCTGTGATTAACAGCAATAATCAACAGGTCCGGTGGTCATGTGATCAGTAATAGTAGACCAGACGTACACACTGTCTGTGCTATGATGGTGTCGTTTGTGCAGCCGAGCAGATTCCGGGGTAAGATCTGGATCGCCGCGGCGTTATAAAGAGACGAATAAAGCCGGCATATGGCCGAGATTAGACCGATATAGTCCGATTTTAAGCTCCAAAAAATTGAACTGGTCCAAATGTTCACAGTTGAGTTGTGTACGTGCGGTAGGTCTGTCTGAGTGCTGGATTGTGGCTCACTTCCAGACATTGGCCATTTTCAACAGCAGTATGCTTGCGGTAATTGCTCTGGTGTCTGCTCCTCGTGCTACATCAGTTCTCTTGGATTTTTTTTTTTCTTCTTGTAAAGTCTGATGGCCTTCAGCCTGAGAAAGGTAACAGCTCAGAGACACAAAATGGCTTTCTTGTTTTTGAGTATGTGCTGACAATCTATTACTGCAAACATGATTTTAGACCTTCTGGCTTTTTGTGTGCGTGTGTGTGTGTGTATGTGTGTGTGTGTGTGTGTGTGTGTGTGTGTGTGTGTGTGTGTGCATTGCAAAGTATACTCAAAGCAATTCAAATTCAACATGCACAGTCTTAATCTGAATGACAAGAAGATATCTCAGTCAGGGCAAGGTATATTAGCTTTAATACTCTATTTGCACAAACACACACACACACACACACACACACACACACACACACACACACACAGATGGAGACTGTTCTGCAAGAAAGTCAATCAGGGAGAAAACTGGATTAAAATGTCACAATGAAGACAAAGATATCACAACTGCTCGTGTGTGTGTGTGTGTGTGTATGTGTGTTTAGAGGGCACTGATATTATTAGGGGAGATAAATGTGAACAGAGATGACTGAGTATGATTGACTATCATTTCCTATCAAATTATAGACACACACAGTCTCCTCACACACTCCTTATCTCACACAAACAACAAATGATCCATAATCCTCTGCGGAGATTACAACAAATCATCTTCCATTACATCTGACACTTCTGTGAATTACTGGTTTTTAATGTTGCATATGGTTCTGTAAAGACTACGTCTCGGAGAATACAGCCGAGGTCATAAGTTCACGAACGCCTTGCAGAATCGGAAATAATGTTCACATTTTATAAATATGAATCACTGAGGGGTCCCATGTTGTTGTTTATTTAGTTCTGTCCTGAATATAGTATTTCACATAGCAGATGTGTACATATAGTCCACAAGACACAATAATAACGGGGGGGGGGTCAAAACTTTTGACTTTTGAGCAGGATCATCGGTGTAAATTGTTAGTATTTTGTCTTCTGGGAAACATGGAGATATCTCATGTAGTGTCGGAAGGGCGGTACTAAATGAAAAAAAACAAGATCTTTAAACAAAACACGAACAATTCTCATCCTGTTCAAAAGTTTACACCCCCCTGGCTCTTAATGTACCGTGTCGCCTTCTCGAGCATCACTGAACGTTCGCACCTTGTGTAACGGTCGTGTACGAGTCCCTCAGTCGTCCTCGGTGTGAAAAGACGGATGCTGGAAAGAAGATGCTGGAAAAGTAAAGAATGTGCAGGACCTGGAGGATTTTTCTGAAGAACAGCGGGGAGTTTAACTGCTCGGCACAAACAATGGACTCGTGAAGAACTCTCACAGAACATAAACACACCGTGTCGTGGATCATCCAGGTAACGACACACGGGATTAATAATCGAGGGTGTGTAAACTTTTGAACGGTGCCATTTGTGTAAATTCAGTTATTATCTCGTCTTGTGCACGATATGTAAACATCTCTCATGGGAAATAGTTTATTCAGGACAGGACTAAATAAACACCAACACGGGATTTTTTATCATCCGTCTTATGTTAGCATTAGCATGAGCATTTTGCAGATTCTGCAAGGGGTATGTGAACTTATGTATGTAAACTCGACTGTAGATAAGATCACTTTTCATGAAATAAAAACCCAGCACAATAGAAACAGATACGTCAGCTGGACTCGGAGAACTGGACTGAAGAAGAGCACAAGAACATCGATTCTCTACTGATTAAGAGAACTGTAGTCCTACTTATCAGCGCTAACACTGCTGTGGTCTCTGCCACGCTAAGCGTGTTAGGAGTCTAATTGCTTGTCTCGAAGCTTTACATGGGCAGAGCTTCATGGAAACACGGACGCTGATGTACTTACACATTTTTTCTGTGTGAAAGCTATTTCAGATTACAGTTTCCATGGCCACCTGTGTGGTGACCATGCCAACAGCAGATTGGGACTGGATGCTGTGCATGTGTATGGATGTGTGTGCGCGCAAGAGGGGCCTGTGGAGGTGTGCCAAGGGCGATGCCAATCCTTTCTCTGATCTGCACACCTTAGCACAACGGTGCCCACGCTTCTGAATCACTATAGAAACAGGAAGACACTTTCACTCCAGTCCGAGGCTTCGGAGGAGCAGCTCCGGAGTTCAGACCTGGAGCTCGAGCGAGACTGGAAAGAAATACTCCTGCTTTAGAGATCACTACGGATAATTATTATTCCTCTCTGGAGGTAGCGGAACCATCCATAGCGCGTGTGTGCTGATGCTTCAGCGCACTTTTCTTTTCCTGATGTTGTTTTGAGCTCGTGCAGGCTTCCCATGGTGCACTGGGCTTGTGATCACACATACTTTACACATACTCACAACACCATGCATCTGTTAGGTCTAATCAGGGCAAAGTGTGTGTGTGTGTGTGTGTGTGTGTGTGTGCGTACCTGTGTGTGTGTGAGTCTGTGTCCTTAATCATGGTGGAGTGTTATGTAATCATAATTAATTAAGGCTTAATTACAGAAGCTGCTAAATTCTTGCTAAGTGTCTAGGCCCTTAGCACACACACACACACACACACACACACACACACACACACACACACAGTGATGCTTGCAACATCAATTAATTTTTAATGTATCTCACTCGTGTGTGTCTCCTTCATCTTCTGACGTTTTAGCTTGTATTTCCTATAGTATGTGCGTGTTTGTCAAGCGCACATGCCCATGAGTAACTCTCCATAGAAAGATCTCGCTGTGACAGTAAAACAGCTCCACGGGATCAGGATGGTTCTCTAAAGTGGAACATATGCACTTCTGTGGGCCACAGCGTACTCCCCAAATAGCTCCTCGTGTCTTTTGAAGCATCAAACGTTGCCCTATTTTCTATAGCAAGGAACACACTTAAAAAGAAAGGGCAGAGCTTGTAGCGTTCTGCTCGGCATCCCGGCACCTCGGTTACGCGTACGGCCATTTCGGACCCCGGCGTGGATCCGAGCGTGTGACAGGGGTGTGTAAGGGGCGTGTGTAATCGTGTGGACTCGGACGGGCGCGTACCGATCCGCCGACGGAAAAGCATCGTAGCGGCTCCGAGGGTTTGTTTGCGACTCGGAGTTCAGATCTATTATTGACACACACGTTTGAGGGAAACTCATGTAATACACAGCGGAGACGGCGACTAGGAGACGGTTTATTTCGCCCGGTGTGTGTGTGTGTGTGTATGTGTGTGTATGGGGGAAAAGAGCTGTGAATCTCAGAAGGAGTCTGTACTATAACACTTCTCCTACTCTCAGTCTGTCAGTCACAAACCGTATGAACAGTCTGAGAGTGGGTATGTATGTGTGTGCATGCTAGAAAGACAGCTCTCTCTCTCTCTCTCTCTCTCACACACACACACACACAGGAAAGTAGAGGTTAAATAGAGGACCACTTTTCTCCCCCCTCCTCCAC
Source organism: Ictalurus punctatus (assembly GCF_001660625.3). Lineage (NCBI taxonomy): Eukaryota > Metazoa > Chordata > Actinopteri > Siluriformes > Ictaluridae > Ictalurus > Ictalurus punctatus. Next base: position 3,147,903 of record NC_030421.2, on the reverse strand, counting down.
CTCCTCCTTTTTTCTCGGTAGATTCCATCCTGCCGCGTCTAACCGCTCCCCCACAGTGCTGGCTCGCACTCCTCTATCTTCCTCTCTTCTCCTTCTGCACGCCATCCCCCCATCACACCCCCTCCCATCCCTTGTCCCTGAGCCAGCCCACACCACAGCTTTTCCAGCTCTCTCACCAGGAACGAAGGAGCGGACACATGAAAACCGTCTCGCTGTCCCTCCTCCCTTAGGGCATGGGGTTCTGCATTCATTATTAATGCATCACTGTTGACGAGAGCGTTTAGCATATGTGCTACAGTGCTTTTTACAGAGTCCTTATTAAGGAAATATGGATGCGTTTTGTTTTTTTTCTTCTTCTTCTTTTCCCCGCCGTGCTAATGTATCATCCTTCAGTCAGATGTAG